>NC_043959.1:60108727-60314689 GCF_902148855.1 Sphaeramia orbicularis | reverse complement strand
AACAGTTTATACATCTGTTCATGTTTATTTGACAGTTTAACAAACCAGTCGATCATTGCACCGTGTTGTAATTTTACACCCTATTAGCTGTACGTACTATAATAGGTGTAGTCATTATCTTAGGCCTATCCCCAGAGTAATTGATAGCTTTGAGTCCTGTAGGGCAGGATGTTGACTGTCTCCCACATGCAGCTGAATAAATCTTTTCAAGTTAGATACGTGTACTTTTGTTCACCTCGTTACCAAAACAGGAACATGAAGACACAAAACCTAGGTGTGTCTCAAAGTGACTAATTTTCAAAGGAATTGGCGTCTTAATTTTGTAATTTGTGCCTGAATTGACTTGTACCACTAACAAGATGTACTGTACCACTGAACTGGCAGAGAGAAAAAAAGTTTGTCCTGTCGCCAAAACAGCACAACACAGCGTTTAGAGGGTAACTGTAGTGAAGCTTCATTACTGGGTATTTCAGAAGATCCTTTATAACAGTAGCGGCTCTGTCAGGTAACTGACATTATAACCCATTGTCAAATATGCATGAGTAATAACACTGGTCTACAATTTTTTAGAAATGATTTGCTTCAGACATTAAATGTGCTAAATGTTACGTATTTTAATAAGATTAAATGGAAAATAAATGACAAAAGTGCCAGTTTGCTGATGTTTTCAAGGTATATGATTAAGTGTTATTCCACATATATTTGGTTTGTACATTTATATAATAGTTTTATAAATCTTCCACTAAACAGAACCTGTAAAGTGAATGTATTCTAATGTGCAGACAGTGTTTTGAAGTAGATCTTGTAGCTCTGAGACAAATATTCCTTTTGAGTCAAACCCATTCTCTTGTTAATTCTTGAATTTCACATTTTGACCCAAGGCTGTATCTTGGAAAGTTCAGCCAACCAGCATTTTTGACTTGATTTTTCTTTATCAGTGACTCTCATGTGGTAAAATGTCATTACTTTTATTCTGGAAGCATTTTCCTTGTACACCAGTGTAGTAAAATAATAATAATAATAATATAATAACAATAATAATAATAACAATAATAATAATAACATAATATAATAATAATAATAAATAATAACAGTAAATAATAAAATAATAATAATAATAATAATATAATAATGAAAAGAAGAAGAAGAAGTGGTGCCAGGCACAACAAACCCCACCCCTCGTAAATATTTTGCCCATTATAAGTAAATAGGAATACTTTAAAATGTATTAAAAAAATGTAATTTTGACCTACTGTTCCCAAAATGTAATGAGATCTATTGTGGGTCACCAACAATCTATAAACTGAATTTGGTCTGAATTCAACCAACAGTTTTGCTGCTAGAGTGTTAACAAAGAAACAAAGAAATAAATAAACCGAATCAGAACACCCCCCCACCTTCCCTTCAGGGGGCGGGGTGATAATGGATCAGACTTCTATAGCACTTTTCAAGGTACCCAAAGTGCTTCCATTAGTGATCCATGATTCATTCCCTCACATCCTCCCTCTGGTGGTGGTAAACTACACCTGTAGCCACAGCTGTCCTGGGCCAGACTGCACAGCTGTGGTCCAGGGTCTACAGCGGTATACTAACTTTTTTTTCAGTCATTATTGTGTACCCACTTCTAAGTCACCCCTGATGTGCACCATACAGTCGTATCTGAGCCAAAGGATGCTGAAGCCATGACCCGCCCCACTCTGCCTCTAATTGGCCAGTACTCGCTGCCTTCACTGATTAGATTGGTTAACTTTAGGCATGAGGACTGATGAGCCAATCAGAGGCAGAGTAGGGCGGGTCATGCAGAGGAAAATATGCTAACTAGTGCAGTCCACCTCTGGAACCTGATTGAACACCTCCTCAAGTACCAGTTCCACCCCAGTTGATTGACAGGTCACTGCACGTCTCATTGAAAGATGTGCAACTATTGGAAATGCGAATGAGAAAGGCAGAATAAATGTATTCAAATGAGTAACACATATTTAGAGAACCTACTTTGATGGAATACCGAATTCTGAGGTCAGTTTAAAGGTGGTTTCAGAATGAGTCACTGTTTTAAACTACTGGACATATGAGTGAACATTTAGAGAAGAAGATTATGTCACCAATATTTAAACTGTGTGAGTAGGCTAATGTTATGAAAGGCTAACATTATGAAAGGCTAATGTTATGAAAGGCTAACGTTATGAAAGGCTAAATTTGTGAAAGGCTAACGTTATGAAAGGCTAACATTATGAAAGGCTAACATTATGAAAGGCTAATGTTATGAAAGGCTAATGTCATGAAAGGCTAACGTTATGAAAGGCTAACGTTATGAAAGGCTAAATTTGTGAAAGGTTAATGTTATGAAAGGCTAATGTTGTGAAAGGCTAATGTTATCCTATGTTTACCTCATGCCGAATCCATTTCCATTCCTGCAGCTGCTTGTGTTTCCAGTCAAACCTACAGGGTGGGGAAGCCAAATGTACACTGAACATTTAGTTGTTTTTTCTCAGCAGGCACTACGTCAGTGGTTTTGAAACCAAACATATACTGATGTCATAATCATACCTAACACTATTATCCATACCTTTTCAGAAACTTTTGCCCATATGAGTAATCAGGAAAGCAAACGTCAGAGTGTGTGATTTGCTGAATGCACTCGTCACACCAAAGGAGATTTCAAAAATAGTTGGAGTGTCCATAAAGACTGTTTATAATGGAAAGAAGAGAATGACTATGAGCAAAACTATTACCAGAAAGTCTGGAAGATACTATTAAAGAAGAATGGGAGAAGTTGTCACCCCAATATTTGAGGAACACTTGCACAAGTTTCAGGAAGCGTGTGAAGGCAGTTATTGAGAAAGAAGGAGGACACAGAATAAAAACATTTTCTATTATGGACATTTTCTTGTGGCAAATAAATTCTCATGACTTTCAGTAAACTAATTGGTCATACACTGTCTTTCAATCCCTGCCTGAAAATATTGTACATTTTGCTTCCCCACCGTGTACAAACTGCTCCTGATCAAGTCATGATCATTTTATAACACTGAGTAAATACTACTGACAGATTTTTGGTCAAATTAAATAGAGTAATCTGACATATCACTGTTTCTAAAACAAGATTTTTCTTGATGACTTAAAAAAAAAAAAAAGGCAAAAATGGGGACTATACCCACTTCTCCAGGGACCACTACACCAGACTGACGGAAGCGTAGCGGCCAATCTGCGCCAAACAGCCCCGTCAACCACCACCCAACACTGACATGCATTCATACACCAGTGTGACACTGGGGTGAGGCGGGTGAGGTGTGTTCCCCTCTACAGTACTAAGTCAGTGCTCTGTCACTCAGACGTGGTCACAGACATGTCGCCTCCTTCATGGGCTTGTCTAGCACCGGTGTTCTGTCCAGTTGAGCTGCTCCGTCGAAGTAAGCTACCAGGAGCTTCTATCCAGCAACGTCTATCGATTGACGCTACCCCGTCAAAACATGCTCTTACGTTTTGACACGCCTATTTGAAAATGAAATAATGCTTCGACTGTAGAAAAACACCAGTATTTATTTATTCATCTGAATATGGGTAGAAGAAGCTCATTTCGACAGGCTTATAACTTCTATTAAATAAAGCTCCTACTATAGAAACACCATAATTTATGTTATTATCATCTCACTTCAATATTCTACGTCTATCCTTCGTGCACATGTAATTGCTTACAAGAAGTGTTAACATAGATGTAGTCAGTTTAATGGTAGGCTATCATTATTGCCGTCTGTTGAACTAACTTAAACAAATCTAAACGCCATTAACACCCACCTGACCCACACACTTAACGCTATATCATACAATGAGAACTTCCTTACGCTATTATCATCTAACGTCAATATTCTACGTCTATCTTTCGTGCACATAATTGCTTCCATGCTTACTGCTCAAAAGGCACTATTAAAGAAATAGACGTACAAAATATGACTCACTTCTGCCTGGGGGAGCACAAATCGCTGGGCATTTAAACTGTGAAAATGCTGAGGGGCACGCACATGCTCAGTAGCACTACGTAGCTCAGCTGGACAGGTAGGGTGACTCGACAGGACACCGGCAGTGGTGCAGACGCATTAGTTTGTCCGATTCCCTGAACTGTGGTGGACTGGTCACTAACCCCGTGCAGCAGACACCGGTCTAAGATGACACATTATCAGACTGAATCGGTAACCATTTACACCCAGTTCCGCTAAACCGTTAGTCATAATGTGCTTCTTGAACACATGCTTTCCACTCAGTCTCGTTCACTGCCTGTTGTTCGTTTAGTCACACTCATCCCCAGAGTCAACAAAGGTACGTCACTTCTTGCCGGTAATAGCTGCTCCCCATAGGTCACAGGTGTCAAACATGCGTCCCGGGGGCCAAAACCGGCCCACCAAAAGGTCCACTCCGGCCCTGCAGGATGAAAGTGCAAAACTGAACCTGAACAGTCCAGGTTGAACAAATGCTTTTGGTTCAGGTTCCACATTCAGACCAATGGGATCTACAGTCAAAAGAACAACACAATAAACCAGAAATAATGACGACAAATGTTCTTTGGGAAAAATTATGTGGAAAAAATTTAAGTGAAAAAATAACATTACCCTGTGAAAATATTTACATTTACAAAACTATTTTTTCACAATAAAATGCAAATAAATACATAATAAAAACAAAGATGAACAACCTGAAATGTGAGAGTTTAACAATATCTGCCTGTTCCTAAATGTTTATGTAACACTGTGTGTAAATGTGCATGTATAAATAATAAGTCCAGGCAGAATAGTGTTAAAATTGCACTAATTTTTCTAATGAAATTTCAGTTTTTTCAGGTTATTCACATCTTTTTTTGTAAAATGTAAATATTTTCATAATTTGTCTTTTTTGTTGTACTAAAACAAAAAGAAAAACTTGGATTTGTCATTATTTATAGGTTATTAAAGCTATACTGTATGATGTGGCATTTTTACACTTTTCTTTTGTCATCTTAAAATGCTCCTAATAAGTGTGTGTCAAACTAAAATGTAAAAGAAATCCACCAGGTATTGAAACTCAAAAATGTTTAATTCTCATATATTTCTAATAAAAGTCTGACCAATCATTTTAGTCGGTCCGAATAAAATAATTGGCCGAACCTGACTGAGCCTCCTGTCAATCATCCATTACGGCCGTCCAGCATCTGATCCATTATCACTGTCTCACATCCGATATGTGTCCCTCTGAATCTGACGCTTCACTGTCGCTGCTTCTCCTGTCACTGACCACAGTCTACTGTCCACTGACCACAGTCTACTGACCACTGACCACAGTCTACTGTCTAGGATGTGTTTGGATAGAACTGACATGCACATGTGGAAGGGATTAAACAGATTTATGAACAGAAACGACAACTGAGGGGAACAAACAGGAGTCTGATGAATGAAGGATGGAGATAAAAGTCCAGAAGTCAGCTGTACTGGACTGAACAGGTCTGCATAAAGCTCAGCTTTTCTGACGGTGGGACTCATACAGGTACATGTACATGGTGTCACACATGTAAGATGATGTAGGATGATAAATGTATGGACTATGAAACCTCAAATGTCCACGGAAAACTCGCGGAGGCCACGCGTTCACAGTGCGTGCGCCCATCCCCTGGGCACTGCAGTGAAGACCCTGACCCAGTACTGCAGACAGACCAGGTCTACTGATGGAACAGGAGCCGCGGCAGGTGGATGATGCATCTGATTACTGAGGGAGGGTCCGCGGACACGCCAAAACAGACCGGACCTCCGCCTCTGCTTCCTCCTCCGTTTCCATCGCGCATCAGATGAGAGGAGGAGAGAGGAGGAGGAGCCTCAAGGCGGCCTTACACTGTGCGAGTTTAGAGACGATTTCTCACTCGTGCGACTCTTTCTGGGATCGGGCCCGATGTGCCTCTAATCGTGTGTCGTGCTTGGTGCAGTGTACATGGGGTAAAGAGAAGCGATTAGCACCTCACCACCACCTCACGACGCAATCGTGTGTTCGCAAGGAAAACGGAGCTGTTTGAAATCCTGCTCACTCCTCGTAATGTATCGTACTGTCAAAGCAGTGCCACGAACCAATGTGCCTCAAATTCTCACACTGTGCATGCGCGAACACAGACGCGTACAGTAGCATACAAGCTAACAGTAGCTGTCTGTTGTCCTAGTGCAGTTTAGCTGTTGCAGTTTACCTCTAGTTCCTGGATGACAGCCCATACTGTCCACGTCTGGACAACCAATGCCTGCACCAAACACATCGTTGTCTTTTCTTCTTTTTTGATTCCTCACAGATAATGGTACATATTACCAAAGCAGCTCGTTGGTTTTTGTTTAGCACTACCATTTCGTGACTCACGCCAATGCACAATCGTCTATGCACTTTTACGGATTCCTTGGTATTTTAACGTTGTATTTCCGGATACAACACTCAAACATGTCATGCGTCCTGTGGTGTATGGTCCTACAGTGTGAGCAGTCAGGTCGCATACGAGCGTCGGTCCGTACAGTGTGAGAACAGGAATCGTGAGCTGACTGTACGACTGATTCGCACAGTTTTGAGATGGAGCTGCGTGCAACGATCGAAATAATCACACAGTGTATGGACGCCTTCAGAGCTCAGGCAGAGGAAGGGGCGGGGCTTTAGAGGGAGGCGGGTTGTTCATGTTCAAACTTTTACTAAGCGCTGTGAGAAATGCCACATCGGTAGGTAGAGCTTTAAGTCATTATTTATTATTTTACTGGTCTGGCCCGCTGCAGATCAAATTGGGCTGAATATGGACCTGAACCTAAATGAGTTTGACAGCCCTGCCATAGGTTCTGCCCCCGCCAGTAGTTCACAGAATACTTTATTTATTAGGATCCCCTTCAGCTGCTGCAGGACATCAGCTGCTCTTCCTGGGGTCCTCCCAAACCAAACACACACAACAGTATCCACTTACAAGCATAGAAACAATGTGATCCACACTGATATGACCTGCTTAAATACACAGTCAAAAAGTAACATTAACAATAATAATAATATAATAATAATACTGCAAGATAAAATAAGAGAAACAAAAAATCTAAGGTCCAGTGTGGTGCATTTATAGAGTTTTACAGTATTTGTGCCTTTCTTTACTTATAAGTAATACACAAAGCACAGTTAAAGTTGTTAGTATGACCAGTATCACTTGAAACTAGGGATGGAACGATTACCGGTATAACGATGAACTGCAGTAAAATTGCAGATGGTTACTATTACTGTTTAAATTCTAATTATCATGATAACTGTGTTTGATTACCGCACTTTTCCGGAGAAAACACCTGTGTAAAGATCTGCTTTTATGTCAAATATCTGAGTATAGTTTGAATTTATTACAATTTTAATTTTCTATCCTAATATTTGGAACCAATATTCACTTTTAAAGTCTGTGAAAAGGTTCGTTAAGCATCTTTGCTCAAGTTTTTCTAATACACTAAAAAAAAACACACAAATACACCAAAACACACTAATGTACACCAAAAACACACACAAATACACTAAAAACACACAAATAAATTAAAATACACAAATACACTAAAAACACACTAATGTACACTAAAAAAAACACACAAATACAGCAAAAACACACTAATGTACACCAAAAACACACACAAACACACACAAATACACTAAAAACACACTAATGTTAAACTAAGGTTAAATAATTTCAGGTTGTGTATTTGTACTTTTTGCACATTTTGAGCACAACTTCAACAATCCCATGATAATAATGATAACTGTGATGGTTTTGGTCTCAGTAACCATGACATTAAATGTTCATATGGTTCCATCTCTTCTTAAAACCACTGTCTGTCTGTCTGTCTGTCTGTCTGTCTGTCTGTCACATTGTTTGAATGAATGATGAATTCTGAGCTTTTACAGCGATGCAAAGCATTACTGATTGTGATCTTTTTTTTTTTTTTCTGCTCTGATTCATACTAACCGCTGCTGTTTGATTAGCAAGTAAAATGATTAAATGCAGGACGTGCAGTACCTGCAGAGAGCGTCACCATAAAAGCAGGATGAGCCAGGAGATGGAAATGATGGACAGCAGCCAGTGTCCCAGCAGAGGAGCGCTGCATACCTAATGAACCACTGTTCACCTGGATTCTACTCTGCAGAAAAGTGACACTTACATTATCTTTATTCAGCACCACGACCTCACCTAAATCAAATCACTATCAATATTATATGCAAATTATATTATCATGCATATTCTTTGGCAAGTAAAGTATAAAAATTGATATCAAAGCATTAAATTCACCAACCCTACCTCTCAGGAATTACATTTATAGTTCAGTTGCTAATACCGATGGGAGTCAGGATGCAAATGCTGGTGTTGGCATTTTGTAAGACTATGACTTTTTTTTTTTTTTCCTTCATTATTATTTAAAGTTTTTAGTTGCAGCGTGTTTAGGTTTTGGAACAGGTAGTAAATTGGGTTATAATACCCCTTTTTCAGAAGAACGAAAGCATTTCTGCCAGAAAACGTCTCTCATAGGTAATTTCATCCACACATTCTCGTTCATAATTCGTAAATGTTTGGTCAGGGTGCCACATTTTGATAAGGAGGAAAGTCTGAAGCGTTATTTTTCAACTCAGGTAGGAGGTGATAGATATGTAGACACTGTCATTGATAGGGTTTGGATACGATTGGGGAAAAAGGTCAAGGTTGTGGTCACGGGAAGACGCCTCCTCAGTTGGATCAGGTGGTGAAACATGCAGCAAGAACACAACACAGCACAGAAAAATGTAAAAAAAAAAAAAAAAAAGGTTCCAACCACAGGTCATAGAGAACAAGCTACAGTTTAACTGGAAACATTACAGATTAGGGTGGTCCAACAATCATGGTTGTTAAAGATTTTCACCTGCAGCTGGTACCAAGCTAACTGCTAATCCTAGACCAGTTGACCTGCTTTTACCACCACAGGTTCAGTGAGTCTGCGTACAATCTGGTCTTTAGTGCCCAGTTCTTTGACAACTTGTTGCCAGTACTGTTTGTGATCTGCATTTGTTGTTCGGCTACAGCTGAAGTCTGGAATAAGCTCCGCCCCTCTGTCAGTGACATCATTGACAACTTTAGTGGAATGCCCAGTTTTCTCCTCCTTCTGAAAGTCTGCATCATCAGCCCAGTCTACTGGAGGAACTGTTCAGAATGTTTGTGGCAGATCCAAAGGTTCAAACAACGCATGGTGCTGGTGGAGACAAAAGCCCTGATCTGCTTCCCTTCACAATCTGATGGATTAAGGACATCCCAACGCTTTAGTGGAACCCAGAGAACCTGCATTTAACATCAGTTGTCCACCATCAGCTGCTTCTGCTCTGGTGTCACACTGGAGTCACAGAATGGACCACAACCAGTTCTACACTCCAGTACCACAGATGTGGGCGGAGTTACTTCATCCCATATATTTCTAGCTGAATCACTCAGACCTTGGTTTTGATAGTACTGCTCTCTCTCTCTACAGCTCTCTGCTGAAAATGAACAATAATACCACGTTTCCACTATGTGGAACCAGCTCGACTCGGCTCAGTATTCCTGGAGAGCGTTTCCATTACAAGATACTACTGACTTTACAGTACCTGGATGCAGCGCGTTACTTCCGTGTTGTCTGCTCAGAGAGTTGCTGAAAACTCGCTCATTGCGTGTTGTCTCGTCTGAATTTTTACGTTGGCCACCAAAGACTGAATCTCCTGGACCGACCATGGTGTAATTTTGGGCTGTTCTCATGTGGATTAATGTACCAACATATTTACTGTCAACTTCCACATCTGTTTTTTGTAAAACGGCGGATCACAGAGAAAACTGTCTGACCAATGAGTGGTCTGCAGTGTGTACACGTCACGTTTTGGTATCTGGTCTCCAGTCCTGGAACCTCGGCAGAGGTGATACCAAAAAGTAGTACCGGGTACCAGATTCCAGGTCCTTCTTCGTAATGGAAACGCAAAAAGGCTGAGCCGAATCGAGTCAAGTTGAGCCGATACTACGTAGTGGAAACGGGGCATTAGTCCATTTCCAGGAAACTTCCAACAACTTGTGCAACCTCTAAAACATCTCTTTTTTCTTCCAAATTTTTCCTAAATCATCTTTTGAATGACAAAACCTAATGCAGGGTTCTAATCGAGGTTATCTGAAACTGTATTTTTTACCAGGATTGTTGGACCACCCTAATGTAACACATATACAGAAGTAAAGAATGTGAGAGAATAGGATGATAAGAAGAAAAAAAAAAAAAAGGAGAATAATTATGCATCAACTTCCGTGGCTAGTTTCTGGTCATAAGTCAGTGTGGTAATAGAAATGAGAGTTGCAGAGCGCAGGTCGCCAGGCTCGGTGCTTTGGGATTTTTGGAGATGGGAGCGACGGCGGCTGCCATGAAACATGAGCGAACAGAAGGAGGGAGTCTGTCACAACACAATGACTGCTAATCTGCCTGCAGACACCCAGAGGACCTGCCCTTGAAAGATCCTGTGTTCATCTGTTTCCTGAGTGTTTACCCATTTCTAAATGTTATTGTACATGTTAATGGAGAAAAGCCTTCCTGCTTTTAGACTTGGAAATATTAACAGTCTTAAATGAGCCCCCGTGTGTGCGGCCGACAGTGGAGTTAAACTGCGCTTTCACTCAGGCCGTTATTTTAAAATGCAAGGCAAGTCGCTCCTCAACATTTAAATGCACTTGTAGTTTGGAAGAAAAACTTCTTAACACCGGAGGCCAAATGTTCACAGCTTCACACCAGAGCTGGCTTTTTAAAAAATGAAAAATATTCAACCAAAGTGAAATATCTGAAAATGTAAAGGAGCGGCTGAACCCAATGCAAATATCCAGTCATTATTGATTTAGCATCATCCGAGCTGGAAACCCACTGATGTTTGCAGATGATGAAACACACGGCCGGGCTTTGAAGTTACATCTCAGCCTTTTACCCAAACAACTGACATTATTATTTTCCCGCTAAAATATTGAATGAATGAATGAATGAATGACTGAATGAATTTTTTTTTAGTTTTTCATCAGTCATTGTACTCAGTACATCAATCGTAACAAACATAAAAACCAAGAAAAAAACAGGCTAGAAGCAAAAGCTGATTTTTTTGCCTATCCTTTTCAACTTACACACCGCTTACATCAACTTACATGTGTACAGCATCGAGCATTCACACCATAACAATTAAAAAAAATTGTTGTACGGATCGTATTAAATGGAAGTTGAATGTGTCACTTTGACTAGTTCTAAAATGTCGGATGGACATCATAGGTCATACATCATGAACCAAAATGGAGAAGAAAAAATGTAATGTTACGAGTTCTTTTGCTTGAAGAATCTTTATTTTTGCAGATCCAAGCTGTCACATTCTGATTTAATTTTTAACTGTATTTTATTTTGTATCCTTATTTGTACTGAACGGTCAGTGTCAGGTTTGATTCATGTGTGTGTGGTTTAGATGAACTCAGATCTGCCTGTGCTGAACTTGGAGAAAAGGTCAATTGCAACGAGAAAGATCTAATTTTACAGCTTTAGAAAGTAGTTGTGGTGAAGAGAGTCGAGCAGAAAAAACAGATTATCAACTAAGGGGATTTTTGTGGTCCAGACATGCTAGCCTAACAGTGCAGGTGTTAAGCAAGAGCTGTGCACATGCAAAAGCATGAGCTGTTCTTAGAATTAGCTCAAGTGGCGTGACATGTTCTGCCCAGTAATGACCATTAACCAATAATAAGCCTATGACCGATGAGGTCATTGAATAATGGGAGTCTGCAGAGTCACTAAAGACTATAAAAAATAATAAAGGAAACTCTTTTTTTGGCTTTGCTTTTTCTTTTTCTCTCTGTGACGAAATGTGTGTTTAACTGACTTTTCCTTTTTGTAATTTTTTTTTATTTTTACCTGAAGCAATAAATCAAGCTATTGTTTTAACTTTTTAAAACCTCAAACCTTCTTTTTTGGTGAGTTCTTCCTTTCTCCTGGTTTGGTCCGTCCATCCCACACATAACTGGTGAGTTTATTTAAATTACGTGCCCCCCCCCCCCCCCCCCCCCCCCGGTAAGCAGCCTAAATGGAGTAGTCCAGAGCCACCGTTGGTCCAAAGAATCTCTAGAACACGCAGCCTTTTGTCCAAGATAACTGGAGATTTTTGGTACCAAGGTGGTTTAAAGTTGAAAGAAACTGGGGCAGTGGTTCATTAACTGAAATTAATTGTGGTTTTTGAGATTTACTGCTTGCTGCGTGTTTACAAAATTTAAAAAATAAAAACACGTAAACATATCTACCATCTCAATTCAATATTTCTGAATAATTTTAAACTTAAGCTACTTTTTTTTTTGTTTGTTTTAACTTCGACAAAGGAATGGATAACTTAAATGCATCATAAGGGCCATCCCATAATTTCACACCCACAATCCTAATTCATCCAGACTTCACATCTGCCCTCACTTTAATCCACTCACACACATGAAAATCTCTGAAATTCAAATTACTCTCTTAATTCCACAAACCACGACTGGTATTTGAGACAATACTATTTTAATCCTTCATGTTCCATATACTTTTTTTAGAAACAATTCTTTAGACCTCTTTTTAAATACATTTATGTTTGTCCTTTCCTTTATCTCCTGTTCTAGATTATTCCACAGTCACTCCACAGCTTGTTCTGCACATACTTTTCATTGTTGGTCTTACTTTGTTTTTGTTTTTTTAATTTAGCTCTCCCCTTAGATCAGGGCTGTCAAACTCATGTTCTTTCAGGTTCCACATTCAGCCCAATTTGATCTGCAGTGGGCCAGACCAGTCAAATAATAGCATAATAGCCTATAAATGATGACAACTCCAAATTTTTTAGTGCAAAAAATAGCATTAGATGATGGAACTATTTCTATCCAAAACAAAAAAGATGAGAATAACTGGAAAAAACTGAAATTTCTGAAGAAAACAAGTATAATTTTATCAATACTCTGCCTCAACTTATGATTTCTACATGTGCATTACAGATCAGATCTACCAAAGACACAAAACAGGCAGAATATTGGTAAAATTACACTTATTTTTCTTTAGACATTCCATGTTGTTCATATTTGTTCAGGTTATTGACATTTTATTGTTAAAGGATATCAGAATTTAATGTTCTTTGCAGTGAATCAAAGAGAAAAAATTGGTGTTGCCATTATTTACAGGCATGATGTCATATTATTTTTATTTTATTTTTATTATTAAACCAAGAAGAACATTTGGAGTCATTATTTCTAGGTTATTATGCTGTTATTTTTTAGTTTGATGCCCTTGACTGTTTACATCTTCAGGGTAATTTTTGCATTTTGCACGTTGTAAATTCATCCTGCAGGGCCGGATTAGAACCTTTGGCGGGCCGGTTTTGGCCCCCGGGCCGCATGTTTGACACCTGTGCCTTAGACTGGAGCCTCCTTCTCTTTCAGTGAACATTCCCCGGATATTTTTAGCAGTAGATTATTTCTTGCTTGGTACATTATCTGCGCTGTTTTAAATTTATCAAATCCATGAATTTCAATGTGTGTGATTTGGTTTGTGTGTTCTCTGTGTCCTGCTTTGTTTATTGTCCTTATTGCTCTTTTCTGTAGTGTGCATATGGGCTGTAGACTGCTTTTATACAGGTTTCCCCAGACCTTGACGAGAATCTTCACAAACTAAAACAAACAACACCAAATCATTTTTTTTGTTTTGTTTTTGACACTTTTTATTTATAAGCATTTAGTTTTTTACAGAAAAAGAACAAGACAGTGAGGTCTGGGATGACAGTTATAATATAAACATGCATACAACTTCAGCCTTTTTTTAATTAGTACTGTCACAGTTTGTAAAGTTGGTCCATTTTCTCCTTTTTCCCAGCTCCTCCTCCTGGAGCCGCAGGGTGACAGTCAGTGTTCCATGAGTCTCATGTTTTCTACAGCTGAAATGAGAAGTTCCATTGTGGGTGTTTTCTTTCTGCAGTCAACATTTGTTATGGCTTTTTTAGCTGATGTCACAAAATCTAGGAGGTAAACATCGCCTGAATCCAGAACATAAATGTATTTATTTATTTATTTATTCATTCATTTATTTATTATTTATTTATATAACTCTAAGCACACCAGTCCTCCTTTGCACTGACTCCTTGTGGAAAGTTTAAAGTCTTTTTACTATTGTGTTTTTACCACTGTTTGTTTTTAACTTATGGATATAGCCGGAAACCTGTACATTTCCCTATGGGATGAATAAAGTATCTATCTATCTATCTATCTATCTATCTATCTATCTATCTATCTATCTATCTATCTATCTATCTATCTATCTATCTATCTATCTATCTATCTATCTATCTATCTATCTATCTATCTATCATTAGGATCTCCATCAGCTGATGCCGGTCATCAGCTCCTCTTCCTGGGCTCCTCCCATTCCAAACACACATACAGGGGTTGGACAAAATAATGGAAACACCTTCACCTCAAGATGATATGCCCCAATCCATACAGCTAGAATTGTTAAGAATGGCATGAGGACATTCTAATGAAGTTGAGCATCTCGTATGGCCGGCACAGTCCCCCAGACCTCAACATTATTGAGCATTTATGGTCAGTTTTAGAGATTCAAGTAAGACGTCGATTTCCACCGCCATCGTCTCTAAAAGAGTTGGAGGGTATTCTAACTGAAGAATGGCTGAAAATTCCTTTGGAAGCAATTCACAAGTTGTATGAATCAATACCTCGGAGAATTGAGGCTGTAATTGCCGCAAAAGGCGGACCTACACCATATTAAATTATATTTTGTTGATTTTTTTAAGGTGTTTCCATTATTTTGTCCAACCCCTGTACAGTATCCACTTACAAGCATAACAACAGTGTGATTCACCCTTATATTTCCTTCTTAAGAACACTCAACAGTCAAAACAAAACAACATTAACAATAATAACAATACTGCAAGATAACATTTAAGACAGAAAAAACAAGAAAAGCACTCAGAGCGCAGACCTCCGCCAAGGCAGATCAGTGGGCCTCTGTGCCCCCCCATCACCACCAAAATTTATCATTTCTTCCTTGTGCCAGTATCAACATTTCCTGAAAATTTCATGAAATCTGTCCATAACTTTTTGAGTTATCCTGCTAACAAACAAACAAACAACACACATGCATGCAAACACACAAAGCAAAGCGATCACAATACCTCCTGGTGGAGGGAACAAACAAAAAAAAACAAAAAACAAAGCACACAACAAACAAAACATGAAATCAATTTTATGTAAATGTACGGTTAATTTCACAACAAAATCTATTAGTTAAATTAGTTAAATAAAAGACGGTTTATGGCATGAAATAGCATCCTCCATGTTGTCTTTCTCCACACCTCCTCCTCTTTCCTCACACTGTGAACACCATCTGAATCCTGACTCACTGGCTAAAAGCATCTCACCACTGAAGCTTGCTGCATGCTTGTGAACGCAGGATTTTGGCGTATGAGCCTGCAGGTAATTCATGCTATTTATCACAGCTAATATAATATAGAATTCCTTTAACAGTATCGGATAGGAACTCTCTGGGTGTGGAGTACAAGACTGGACAAGATCTCACCCACACATCATGCTGACTAACTCGTGACAAACGTCGCAAATTCACGCATGTGCCAGTTAGCCCGAGGCTCAGCTGTGACGCACTAGTTTCCGTCAATACCAGTGTATCGCAGCAGCTGCTGTACACATACAGTAAACAATGCTGGAGGGGGAGCTGCAACTGACCGCTGTTCGGACCGACTTCCTCCTGAAAAAGTCTACAATCGGAACACAAACAAAACTCGGGGTGTTTTTTTTTTTTTTTCCCCTGCGTCAACTCCATGAAAAAGCATAAAACATGAAATTATTACGAAAGGGGGTGTTGTTTCATTTCTCTCCAGAACTGCTCATAATTCATCCTATCAGTGACAGAAATCTGGAGCTTTTTCCCAGACATTTTTGTGTGTGCCAGCCAACACATTTTAAACAGCTGTGTGTTTCTTCCACAACAGAATTTAACCACGTTAATCATACTGTACAGCAGTGTTTTCAACCCTGGGGTCGGACCCCACGTGGGGACGCCTGGAATTCAAATAGAGTCGCCTGAAAGAGGAATAAAAAAAACTCAGGAAAAAAAAATCTTGATTAAGGTTCTCATAATTCACGCATGAAAGGGTTAATAAAGGCCATTATGCACGACTACACAAGAACCCAATGTCTGAACCTGTTTGCTTACATTTCTGGCTTCAGTAGTTATCCTTTGTATATATTATTAAGCCAAGGCAGTGTTTCTTTGGGACAGATGATGGACAGGACAGGACATGCGGTGACAGACTGTTTGTGTTTGTGAAACAATGACCAAACGTGCAGGACATAAAACTCTTACAGTGGATCTGAACTGGTCTAGACTTGGTTCAACTAAACCTCAGTTTAGGCTCTGCTCAGTCTGGCTGTGCTCTGGTCTGACTGAGGCTCAGTTTAGGTCAGGACTGTCAAACTCTTTTTTTTCAGGGGCCACAGTCAGCCCAGTTCGACCTGCAGTGGGCCGGACCAGTCAAATAATAACCTATGAATAATGACAACTGCTATTTTTTTGTTTCAGTGCAAAAAAAAAGCCCATTACATTTTGAAAATACTTACTTTTATAAACTATCCAAACATCTATGGAATAATCTGGAGCAAAACTTAAAAATGTCTTCTTCAATCTGTGCATTTAAAAGGATGTGTAAATCCACTATAATAACAAAATACAGACATTAGAAGTACGCATAAAATAAGATATTATATTTAATTGGCTATCATGATAGGAAGATACTATCATATTTATTGATCATTGTATTTGGAGTAAATATTTGAGGTGGATATGTATATTATAGTTTATATTGAAAAAAGTTGATTATTGTAAATCTAATTGTGTATGAGGTGACTAAAAAAAAGTGTATATGAATGGTTTTTATGGATGTTTTGTGTTATTGTAAAAAATACGCAGAGGAAAATGTGTGTTAACAAAGAAAGGAGGTGGATCTAGTTTGATTATTAGTTTGTAAAAAGGGGGTGGAGTCAATAAGTTATCCTTCTTCCCACTCCTTTTCGAGTGCAAAAAAAATTGTATTTATTTGTTTTTGACCATGTTGTGTGATTCTTTATCTGATGACTCTGTGCTCGAAATAAACTGCTACTACTACAAACAAAAATGATGTGAATAACCTGAAAAAAAAATGAAATTTGAAAAGTAAGTTCAATTTTAACAATATTATGCTTCAACTTCTCATTTGTCCATGTGCATTACTGATCAGATCTACAAAGACCTAAACACTGAGGAACAGGCAGGAAGTTTTTAAAATTGTGCTGAATTTTCTACAGACATTTCAGGTTGTACAAATGTTTTCGGTTATTCACATTTTATTGTTACAGGATAGTTTGTAAATGTAAATATTTTCATAATTTCATGTTATTTTTTGCACTAAAACAAAGACAAAAATTTGAAGTTGTCACGATTTTTAGGCATAATGTAATATTTTTTTCACATCAAACCGAGAAGCAAATATGGAGTTGTTATTTTTTGCTGGTTCTTCTGCTGTTATTATTGGACTGTAGATCCGATTGGTCTGGATGTGGAACCACAACTAAAATGAGTTCCACAGCCTGGACTGTGGGATTTTTGTAAATTCATCCCATGGAACCTTTGGTGGGACGCATTTGGCCCCCGGGACGCATGTTTGACAGCCCTGGTTTAGGTGGTCATGACAACAACATTAGCTTGAAAACATGGGATGAAATTCAGATGTATTGAAGGTTCCACATTCAACCCACTCTGATGTGAAGTGGGTCAGATAAGTTAAACACTAAAATTATATTATGACAATGTTTGCTAAGTAGCAAATTTGCTTAATGAATCACTTTCTACAGCTAATGTGTGCCCTTTGTATATCTAGACATAAATATGTATAAAAATGTATAAATTTGTTACCTGTCTGTTCTTTCCCTACATAACTGAAATTCCTAATTCCCTACATAACCATTCCATTCTTTAAAACTCTTGCCAAAAGTCATAGTTATATTTAAAAAATAAAAAACGCATTAATAGTTTATCAAAATAGACACCTTAAAGAACATCTCAGCAAATTTTCATAGTTAAGAGACACTTGCAACCAAGCTTTTAAAACGTTTAAAAAAAAAAAAAAAAAGGAAAATTTAGATGTTAATTTTTGTTCCCTACATAACCATGGAGTTTTTCAAATTTTTATGGCAAAAGATGGCACGATAGCTTTTGTTTCTTTTCATGAGCTTCAAGTACTAGTTAGTACCTTTAAAATGATGTATTATTCATGTCTCTAGCTTAGATACTTTTTGAATTAGAGTATAAAATGTAGTCGGGCACTCCCTACAGAACAGTGTGACTTGACCCTACTACTGTTCTTTCACAAAACAGTGAATAACCTGAAGAAATAATGACCAACCTGAAATGTCTTCAGAGAAGTAAGTGCAGTTTGACCAATATTCTGCCTGTTACTAAACATTTTGTGTGTTTGTAAATCCACTGTAAACTGTAAATTAGAATGCACAAAATCGGCATAATTTGGTTAAAACTGTACTTATTTTTCTTTAAAAAATGTATATTTTTTCATGATTGTTCATGTTATTCACATTTTTTAAAGGCTAGTTTTTAGATGTAAACGTTCTCATAATGTAATTTGACTTTTTCCATTCTTAAACGTAGACAAAAGTGTGGAGTTGACATTGTTTATAGGTTATCATGCCATTATTTTTCTGGTCCAGCCCACTTCAGATTGACACCTCTGTTGTAGATCATCTTACAGATATAACACCTGTTTAGGTCCGACCCCAGACGTACATGTCGGCGAGGGCCTATTAAAATCGCATGGTTCCGTTATTTTTTTTTTTCTCTCGCCACTTTGAATGCAAATTTGACCCCCTGAATGTTAACGAAAAGTCAATTTTATTTGACCAAAAATTCAAGCCCCGTGACATTTTTTTTAATTTGAAGTCGCCAAGAAAAAATATCGCAAAATGACTCGGTAGCGCCCCCTAAAAAATCTAAATACATTATGCGGGTGGGAGCCCTCCCCAAATTTTTTCATCGTACAAACATGAAACTTGGTCCAGACATAGCCCATGGTAGGACACGTAAAAAATTACATTATGGCCCCGCCCTAAACCCAACAGGAAGTCGGCCATATTGGATGGAAGTGTGGACCTGAAAATCCCACCCCTCATCCTTTCATCATCTCCTCCTAGAGTTTACATCCAATGTGGACCAAACTGGGTGAAAATCACCTACACACATGTGTGATCAAAAGTGATCACCTACATTTTTGATCAAATGTTGGGCGTGGCTGTGACGAGCTCGCAATTAAGCGGGCGTTTTCAGAAGTATAACACAGCGTATATCTCGCAGAATGTCAGATTGAGCCCACGATACAGTGTCCTCTCACTGTCGGTGTCCTCGGCGGTCACACAGGAGGGCGAGGGCTTCAACACTGCTTACAGTTTTTATTATTATTATTATTATTATTATTATCATCTTTTTTTGTTGTTAACCACCTATCAAAACACAATAGGTGTGTTTAGAAGTTTTTATATGTCTGGATATTCTTAATGAAGGGTGTAACCGATTGATAAATTCATTTTTCAGTGGTTTTGGTATTGTGTCGGTAGTTTTGTTGTATTTTTTTTGGGATGTATTTTTGATTCAGGTGAGTAATCACAGAAGGACTTACAGATTCATAAAACTGAGGATATGACTGACGTTTGACAGATCTGATGAAAACTTGGTCTCCAAAGTCTCCCGCACCTTTAAGTGTTCTTTTTCCTTTTCACACATTCCTTCCACAGGCTGAAGTGGACCCTCTGGGGGGCTGGTTTTGGCCCACGGACCCCATGTTTGACACCTGTGATCAATAACGTCACGTGTATTTACTAGTTTGATCATGTCGGCTCTGCCAAAATTCGTTATGATCCTTTCTCTTTTTTTTTTTTCCTCTTCCCGTAAACTAAAAAACAGGTTTACTTCCCTAACCACTGTTTATTTCCTTGTCTTATTTTCTTACGGTATAGAAGGAGAAGTTGAACGCGTGAGAAAATGTGTGAGGAAGGTGTGTTCATAGGCGTGCCAGCCCTCTGCCGTGTGTGTGTGTGTGTGTGTGTGTGTGTGTGAGCAGTCATTGTTGAACTGACGTAACACCTACTACCTGCTGCTGTATAAAAGCAAAGGCATGATTCATCTGCGTCAGATAATCAGTTCAGTGGTCCAAATATTTCAGCTCCCTGGGAGGAAACCCTTCACGGCAGAATCAGCACTTTGTGAAACCAAGATGAGGAATTTTCTACTTGGGGTTGTTCTTGGACTTCTTGCTGTTGTTCACTCAACACCTGTTGATAGTAAGTTTTTGACTTTTTGTTTTATTAATCACTTTTTCTTAAACATATTATTTCCTATTTCCTAGGTTTATATTCTGTATGATTTATTAAATTACTGCCAACCCCCCCCCCCCTTTCTTTTTTTGACAGCTGGGTTTAAATGAACATACAAACCCTCCAATCACTTTTATAATCTTAGCAGGGCTGTCAGACTCATGTTAGTTCAGTTCCATATTCAGCTCAGTTTGATCTGCAGTGGGCCGGACCAGAAAAATAAGAACAGAATAACTGATAAATTATGACAACTGCAAATTTTTGTCTTTGTTTTAGTGTAAAAATAAAACCATTAAATTATGAAAATACTTACTTTTATAAACTTTCCAAAAAAACAAAAAACAAACAAAAAAAAAAAAACCTGAAAAAACTGAAATTTAAATTAAAAACGTAAGAAAATTTAGTGCAGTTTTAACAATATTATTCCTCAATTTATCATTTCTACATGTGCATTCTGGATCAGATCTACAAAGACACTAAACACTGAGGAACAGGAAGAAAATTATTAAAATTGTGCTTAATTTTCTTTAGACATTTCAGGTTGTTCATATTTGTTCAGGTTATTCACATTTTAGTGTTACAGGAAAGTTTGGAAATGTAAATATTTTCATAATTTAATGTTATTTTTTGCACTAAAACAAAGAAAAAAAAAAAGCTGTTAATTCTAGATTTTTTTGGCTTAATTCAAGATATTTTTTTCAATAATTGAAGATTTTTTTGGCTTAATTGTAGATTTTTTTTTTTTTTTACTTAACTGAAGATTTGTTTTGGCTTAATTAAAGAAGTTTTTTTTTAACTCAATTGAAGATTTTTTTTTGGGCTTAATTGAAGTTTTTTTTTTTTACTTAATTGAAGATTTTTTTGGCTTAATTCAAGATTTTTTTTGCTAAATTTGAGATTTTTTTTTTTTGGCTTAATTGAAGATTTTTTTTACTTAATTGAAGATTTTTTTTTGGCTTAATTCAATATTTTTTACTTACTTCAAGCTACATTTTTTTTTTTGCTTAATTCAATTCAAGACTGTGGAATTTTTGCACTTGGCAAAAGCATCCCAGGGGCCGAACTGGACCCTTTGGTGGGACGCATTTGGCCCCCGGGACGCATGTTTGACCCCCCCTGGGTTAAATCATTTAGAAGTATAGAGTAATTTCTACAAAGAGTGTACAAATGATATTAATGACTTTGAGGATGCTGTTTACCTGAAGTTTACAATCGGAATCAGAATTCCTTTAGAACGGATGGAATTTCCACGCTGTCCTTTTCTTACTCCATGAGTCAGCGCTTCCCCCCGCTGCCGCTGAAGGTCTGTCGAGCTCCTTCTGGAAGAATTGCAGAGTAGTATTTCACTGTCGGTGCACAGGTTTCACAGGCTCTCCTGATTACACACAGAGGTCTTTGTAAAAATGTGCTGAGCGTCTCCAGGAGGCGCATTAATGCATATGTTTTCGATAAGGTGAAACCAAAGATCAGCAAAGAGCTTGTTGCACAAGTCTGGGCGAGCGGTAACTTCAGTGGAGCTGAACATGACTGGACAGAAATGGAGAACAGAGACCGGAGGCATTTGATTCTGAGGCCTGTTTGATTGTTTCCTCTTTTTTTTTTTGTTCAAGTATTCTACAAATGAACCTAAGATTCTGCATTTAGGTGAATTAAACACACCTGGTTTAGGGTCAGGTTTGAGGTGTGACTCAGTTTGTGTTTTGTTTTTTTTTAGTTTTTTTTTTTAGAATTTTATTTGTGGATTTTCAACAGCATAACATGGATGCATCATACAATCTGTACATTTCTGCTGACTTTTGGAACACAAGTCCCCACCCCCAACTTAAATATAAGCATAAACATGTAAATATATCAACCAGAAGACACCAGGATTATGAACAGGAGGCATTCAGCATTCATGCAAAGTCTGGATGTAAAAACATAGTAAAAGCAAAAATAAATACATAAAATAAAATTGAATAGATAGCAATTATACGTATATTAAAAAAAAAAAAAAAAAAAGACAAAAAAAGACAAATAAAATAAATCCCATATCTACAGTTCTCCAGGTGATGAGTGGTGATTTGGTGTTCAAGTCATGATAAACTGCTCATTCTATAAGTTTGTGTGAATTTTACAAAAGGCTGCCATGCTTTATAGAATTTTGCATTTGATCCTGCTAATGTACATCTCATCTTCTCCATATGTAAAAACCTCATGTCTGCGATCCACTGATCATGTGTGGGAGGGGTTTCCTGTGTGGGAGGGGTTTCCTGTTTCCACCTCAAAAGTATGAGACGTCATGCAAGTAGAGAAGCAAATACTATAGCATTTAAATAATATTTAGAAATATGAATGTTTGGTGGAATCAGTCCAAAAAGTGCTGTCAGGGCTGAAGGTGGAGAGTTAATGTCATATATTTTTGAAAATGTAGTAAATATAGATGTCCACTAGTTCTGAAAATTAGGACATGTCCAAAAAGTGTGGAGAAGTGAACCAGTATCTGCTTTATAAGGACTGCAGAGCGGATCAGAGCCTGGATAAAATTAGTCTAACTTTTCCTTGGAATGAGTTTATGTTTTAGCCACATCCTCCAAGTAGAAGATGTTCCCTCTCAGATGAAGTATACTATGTTTTGGTAAACTGTGACACTAACTGAAACTTCAACACATCTGTGAAACCAATGGATGTTAAAAGGTTAACCCATAAAGACCCAAACATCCACCGACGACCAAAAGCATCTACTGATCGAAAATGTTGAACACCTTCTGATCAAGGTTCGAATAGTTTTGGATTTTTCATTCTAGTTTAGTTTTATTTAGTTTTGACTTTTTTTTTTCCTCTAGTTCAGTTCGTTTTAATTTGTTTTTAGAGCAGGTTTGATAGTTTTTATTAGTTGTCGTTTTTTCTGAATACTTAGTTTTAGTTTAGTTTCAGTTTTTTCACATTTTTTTCTTCCATCCTATTCATAAGTCATAGGTCATAAGTGTTTGCTCCTGGAGGATTCTGTTGGGTTTCTGTAATTTGGCTTAAAATTTGATTTGATCCATCTCCCCTTTAGGTGAAGCACTTTGTAACATGTTGTTTTAAAAAGTGCTATATAAATAAAGCTTTACTTACATACTTACTATTCAAAGAAATAGGTGAGGTTCCCCTGGAGCCTTTATTTGGGGGTGGGGTTAAGGCGGCTCTGACTGAGCACACACACACATATGGACATTACCATGGTTACATTCCCTACAGCAGGTTGGAGGGGGTCATGCAGGTGGGGGTGCGATCCATACACAACGTCACTAACATGAGAAATAAACTGAAACGTTTCCATACTGTCACTGTTGGCCTCCTGACTTCTACACCTGTTCTACCGCTGATCTGAGAGGAAATGTCCACGTTCTATTCTATATCAACACTGACGAAGACGAAAACGAAGGGAATTTTACCCATAATTTATATGTTTTTGTTAGTTTTGTAAGCACACAACACAGTTTCAGTTAGTTGCCGTTTTTTTCTTTTAATTCTAGTTTTGATTAATTTCAGTTAACGAAAATGTTTTTACAATTTTAGTTTTTTGTCATTTCGTTTGTTTTCATTAACGATAACTGCTTCTGATCCATTAATCCTACTGTTACATGTAAATAATTGGTGTAAAATACAGTTCTTCATCTTTTCATGGTCATCAGATATGACCCATTTGGACGTTCAGAGGCTCTGTAGTTACCATGGAAACACCGTCATCTTCTACAACATTGATTCATCATGAAGTTTGATAAATGACAGTGTTTGGAGACGCTTGTTTTTGTGTTTAGTTATTGATATACTTTGCTGAAACAGTCATTTTTTATTCAGTTTTCTTTGTTTTGAATATAATAACCCTCAACTTTAATCGGAGCTTTTATGAACATCTACATCACAGGTGTCAAACATGCGTCCCGGGGGCCAAATCTGACCCGCCAAAGGATCCAGTCTGGCCCGTAGGATGGATTTGTGAAATACAAAAATTACACTGAAGATATTAACGATCGAGGATGTCAAAATAATTTTAATTCAGATTCCACATACAGACCAGTTAGATCTAAAGTGGGTCAGAACCAGTAAAATACGATCATATTAACCTAGAAATAATGAAAACAGCCAATTTGTCTTTGTTTAGTGTAAAAAAGTAAAATTACATGAAAATGTTTATAATAAAAAACTTATTTTACAAAAAATGTGAAAAACCTGAAATGTCTTAAGATAAGTAAATACAATTTTACCAATATTCTGCCTGTTATTAAATGTTTTGCATATTTGTAATTGTAATGTAAGTTATAATGCACATGTGTAAATGATAAACTGAAAATCTGAGGCAGAATATTGTTAAAACTGCAGTTGTTTTTCTTAAGACGTTTCAAGTTGTTCGTGTTATTCAGATTTTCTGTAGATGTTAACATTATCAGAATTTGACTTTTTTCACTGTTATTTTACTGGTCCACTTCAGATCATATCAGGCTGAACGTGGAACTGAACTAACATGAGTTTGACGGTCCTAATCTACATGATCAGTGAATTAAATATAAGAAAACACCTCATTTTTGCTGAAAAATGCTAAATTCAGAGGATAATGTTGTAATAAACGGTGGTAAATCACTTAAGGTTAAATAGAGAGAAAAATTCATTTGGGAAGTGCCCCAAAAGCAGCACCAGGTCTGTATGGATTAAATATGGAAAAAAACTGACTGCTATGACTAATAATGTCAGAGTTTACTGATGACACAAGCCCTGACAGTGATTCCCTTCCAACTAAAACAGAAAAGAACATAGTCATAGTTTGTAGAAACTGGGTGTGCCAATAGCGTGGCATTAAACCTTCTTTGATGAGCCTGCATGTCTTTGTGAACCCACTCACAGTCCATTAGTCACTGACGCTGGCTAATGATTACTCACGCCGCTGCTCTCACCACACCTCATCAAAGCGCCACAACACAAGTTTATACAAGCACTTGGACCAAAACAAGCAAACCTTTTGTGGTCACTTTGTGTTTGTTAAGAACTTGGTAACTTTCCTTTCTGCTCATGCCTGGGCCCGTAGAAGGGTTCGAATTGTTTGGGATTTTTCATTATAGTTTAGTTTTGACTTTTTTTTCTCTAATTCAGTTAGTTTTTATTTATTTTTTAGAGCAGGTTTGCAAGTTTTTATTATTTTTTGTTATTTTCTAGATCCTTAGTTTTAGTTTAGTCGTCTCTCTTTTTTAAAAAAAATTTATAGACTTTTAGAATTTATAGAATTTATAGACAGACTCCGACTCCTGAAGGATGGACATCTGCCTGGACCAGTTGGGGTTAAAGAGAGAGAGTAAAGGAGGAGAAAAGAGATAGAGAGATAGAGATAGACTGGGGGGGGACGCATGCACAGATAACTGAACTAGAACATGTACAGAACAGTATAATATACACTATATGGATAAGTGAGTGATGACGATAAAGGTGGAGAGAGGCAGGAGCACAGCAGCAGGTCAGAGATGATCCAGGGAAAACCTGAGATGATAAAGCACAGAGACTCCAGGGAAGAAGTCAAGTCAGTAACATGAATTCACTGGAGCATAAACAGAGGAGATTTAATGAAATGCTTGTTTATAAAAGTGAGTTTTTAAGAGTCGCTTGAAGGTGTCTATAGAATCTGATGACCAGACGATGACTGGAAACCACAAGTGACGGACCCTTAAATATCATATGGTGCCAGCAGAGAAAATTGCTTGAGGGAAATAAATCGATTTTATATCAATCTGACACTGACAAAGACAAAAACGAAGGGGATTTTATCCATAATTTTTATGCGTTTTAGTTAGTTTTATAAACACACAATACAGTTTCAGTTAGTTATGTTTTTTTTCTTTTAATTATAGTTTTCATTTATTTCAGTTAACGAAAATGTTTTTACAATTCTTTTTTAAAAAATTTTATATTAGTGATAGTTAACAAGACAATGTGGACAGAAAAACAACACAAACAGAGAAACGCAAACAAATAAACAAACAAACCAAAAACAACAACGACAGAACAAACAACAACATCATATTGCAATGAAAAAGATCATAAATGTAAATAGCAACTAAACACTATAGCTTGGTTAGGTACGATCGGGAAAAGGGGAAGAAGGGGGTGTGAATGAAAGAAAGAAAGAGAGAGAGAGGGAGGAGGGGGAAAATACTACAAAAATGCATAATAATAATACCAGTAGCCTAATTTGCTAGTATTATTGTGTTTTTACACTTCTAGTTTTCATCATCTCGTTAGTTTTCGTTAACGATAATACCCTTGGCCGGTAGGTAAACACTTGTGCTTTCTTTTGTTCAAGCTGTGACCCAGATCGTCCCGAAAGCAGAGGACGACGTTCTGCGAGAGGCTGTGACCGACGGCTTCCTCATCAATTACTCGACTCTCCCTTCAGTCACCACCGAGGCACCGAAAACAAACGCGTCTGTCCGGCCTTCCCAGCGGCCTGGAAGTACCACCCCAGCATCCCCACACGGTCTGGACTTTGTTGAGGGCAGCGCCACAGGGGAGATCAGCGACTGGTTCACCACGGCAACAACGACTCGGAGCATTTCATCAGCTCCCAGCTCGACCTCAGCATCTGATCACAGCGTCGTCTCTCAAAGCACTGTCTCCACTTCCACCACCTTAACATCCTGAGGCACTCTGAGTGATTCAGGATCTGGAGATGGACCGTTTCTGGACGAGTTCTCTACTACAACCTCCAGCACACCCTCAGAAACCAGGCCTGCATCCACCACCTCCATGGCTCCTCTTGTCAGAGACACTGCTCCACGAATGTTCAAGGAAAACACAGAACCAACACAAGAATCATATTCAGGATCTGGATCCGGATCAGGAGTTGAAGAGGTTATCATACCTCAACAAACTCTTGTAGTAGACAGGGTACAGGGTAAGCTGGGATCTGGTTCAAGTTTGACTTCATAATGTCAGGTCTTTACATGGATTACATTGATGATATTGATTCTTTGTTCCTTTCAGCTCCCATAGCTGAGCCGACTGAAGCACCTATACATGCAGGGCACACAACACCAGGTGAGTCAAAACAAACAAACAAAACTAGAAAAGCACTCTGACAGTGCAGACCTCCGCCAAGGCAGATCCCCCCCCCCCGATCACCACCAAAATGTAATCATTTCTTCCTTGTGCCAGTATCAACATTTCCTGAAAATTTCATGAAAATCCGTCCATACCTGTTGGAGTTATCTTGCTAACAAACAAACAAACAAACCCTGGCAAAAACATAACCTCCGTGGTGGAGGTAATAATAATAATTAAAAATAATAATAATAATATAACAGCATAATTTGCCAGTATTTACATCACAATATTCAAAACTAACAAAACAATCATCAATTTGAAGAAATGACAAACATTTGACATTTTGTTAAAGATTTGCATCTGCAGCTGGTAGCGAGCTAACTGCTGATCCTAGACCAGTTTATGTGGTTTTACCACCATAGGTTCAGTGAGTCTGCGTAGGATCTGGTCTTCCTCAGTCCAACATGAAAAATACTGCTCCTGTTTGGGTTGAATGGATTCAATTAAACTCTGTGTTCAAAGTTTTATCCAACATGTCCTGGAGCACATGCCAACTCTACACCACTGTATGGCACAGCAGTACTTGGTAGATACTTCAGTGGTATTTTCACATCTATTATTTAATGTAAAATAATTTGGTAACACTTTACAATAAGTCCACACTATGAAGCATTAGTTAAGCATTAATAAATACTCATTTATAAAGCATATTTCTGACATGAATACTCATTAATATATGTTATAAACACAGTTATAATGGTTTTAACTCATCATTAATAAGTTCATCTACATTGTGCTTAATGATTGTATTTTCATACTTTATGAATTATGGATTCAGCATTTAAACATTTAGTATTGCATCACTTCCAAAACAGTTGTGATGTGCATTTCTGCTCACACATACACTATTCACACATGTACTAATGGTGAGTGAGTATGTTAGTGTGTATTTTATACTAACTCACACATTTCTTTTCCAATAGATGTCCTATAAACAGTTATTAACACAGGAATTCATTCTTTCAGGTAGTTCTAAAGCACTAACTACTCATGAATTCAGTCTGTGGTGTGAGCTCATCTAAAGTGTGCACTATCTGTGACATTTAAAGCATTTACAAATGAGATTTAAAGGGTGGAAATGAATAAAGACTAACAAAAGTCTGAGCTATTCTAACAAAGGAAAGACACAGCACATGGTATTATTAAAACAAACTGCATGACTGAATGATGAAGGATTAGGAATGATGAGTAAAACATTTAGAACTGTGCTTATAAAACATATATTAATGAGTATTCCTGTCAGAAATATGCTTAATAAATGATGAATTCAGTATTTGTTCATGCTTAACTAATGCCTCATAGTGTGGACTTATTACAAAGTGTTACAAATAATTTGATAAATTGATATTTGATAAATAATCCTACACTCCAAGGCATTTATTAATTTGGTGATCAATAAAAGCCTTTGTCAGCAGTTCATTACTGCAGCAGACAGACGCTGTCACTGGGCTGTTCTGAGTCATGACTCCAACAGGATGAGTCGACAACCAGACGACTGGGTGGAGACCTTAGATCTGTTATTATGGAGGTGTTTACACACACCAGCAAATAGCACTCAGCCATTTTCTATGGACTTTAAAATAATACATCAGCATTTGACAGTAGATTACGTAAATTAAGTGATGTCTTATTCCTTTGGGATTTGTTGATTTATTAGCAATTAGCACCTTACATTAACATGCTATATCCTGATGAAGCAGTAAAAAAAAATACAAACAGGTATTTGTCTTCCTCAGTCTACAATATGTCCATTATTAAAACAGAAGCTGAAACTCCTTTAACAAACACAGTAATTAAACCACTTAGATCAGGGCTGTCAAAGTCATTTTAGTTCAGTTCCACATTCAGCTCAGTTTGATCTGCAGTGGGCTGGACCAGTAAAATAATAGCATATAGCCTATAAATAATGACAACTCCAAATAGTTTTAGTGCAAAAAATAACATTCAGGTAGGCCAATATTTACATTTACCAACAATCCAAACAAAAAGGATGTGAATAACCTGAAAAAAATGCAATTTGTTAAGAAATATAAGTACATTTTAACAATATTCTGCCTCGACTATCATTTCTACATATGCATTACAGATCCCATCTACAAAGGCACAAAACATGTAGTAACAGGCAGAATATTGTTAAAAATTGCATATAATTCTCTTTAGACATTTCAGGTTGTTCATATTTGTTCAGGTTATTCACATTTTATTGTTAAAGGATAGTTTGTAAATGTAAACATTTTCATAATTTAATGTTTTTTGCACTAAAACAAAGAGAAAAAAAATGATGCTGTCATTATTTATAGGCTATTATGATAATACTTTTGAGTTTGATGCCCTAACTTGCACATTGTAAAGGGCTGGTTTTGGCCCTGGGCCGCATGTTTGACCCTGTGACTTAAAACATGGGAGAGCCACAATCCTGCAGGTTTTAGATCATGGACTGTGAACTCATGTTCTTTCAGGGCCACATTCAGCCCAATCTGATCTCCAATAATAACATAATAATCTATAAATAATGACAACTTCACATTGTTGTCTTTGTTAAGTGCAAAAAAAAACAACAACAATAAATTATGAAATACTTACTTTTATAAACTCTTAAAACAAAAAAGATGTGGATAACCTGAAAAAACTGAAAAATCAGTGCAATTTTAACAATGTTCTGCCGCAGCTTCTCATTAGTCCATGTGCATTCTGGATCAGATCTACAGACACTAACACTGAGGAACAGGAAGAAAGAGTTCAGACTGGACTTAATTTTCTTTAGACATTTCAGGTTGTTCATATTGTTCAGGTTATTCACATTTTATTGTTACAGGAGAGTCTGTAAATGTCAATATTTTCATAATTTATTTTTGCACTAAAACAAAGGACAAAAAAACTGAAGTGGTCATTATTTATAGGCATCATGTAATATTATTTTCACATCAAACCCAGTAGTAAATCTGCAGTCATTCTTTTGTGTGGGTTCTATCTGCTGTTATTATTTGACTGTAGATCAGATTGGTCTGGATGTAGAACCTGAACTAAATTGAGTTCCACAGCCTGGACTGTGGAATTTTTACACTTTGCAATTCATCCAGGGGCTGATTGGAACCATTTGGTGGGACGCATGTCTGAGAGCCCCTGATTTAGATGGATCCCTCTTCCAACACAGCTGATTCAATGATAATCCTATCATCCAGCTCTGCAGAAGCCTGTAACGTCTGTCAGATGTGCTGGAGAGGGAAACATCTAAAACATGCAGGACTGTGGCTCTCCAGGACCAGGGTGTGGCCACCCCTGACTTAGAACTTTCCAATCTAGCAGTCATTTCCCATTCACCTGCATGTTATAATACTGCTACAATGGCTTCTTCTCCAGGTTCTGGTACAGGCATGAGTGAAATTACCTTAATGACCCAATAAAACCTATAAAGCCCAACGTCTCAGGTTTCAGAAACCGTTGGGATTTTTCCAACTGCACAAACAGTGGAAGAGTTACAGCCATCTGAAATGCATATGCATAGAGTGTGTCAGCGCTGACACATTAGGTTTGAAACGTTCACTGACTCCATGTGTCTCTCCTCACCAGACTGGATCATCATCCTTGGCTTCATTGTTGGAGTAGCAGCACTGGTGTTACTCTGCGTTGCCATTGCCACCAGAGACAAGTAAGATTGAAACATCAGTAACAAAGAAACATCTTTTTCCCTCTGGTACCCCGTCCACCAAGGCCCTTACTAAGGACCCAGTGTGCCTTTTTGGCACACTTGTGGAATAATGTCAAAAAATTTTTCATAGTTTGTTTTTAATTCTTTTACACTTTTTTCTATTTCATCAACTTGAGCCGTAAATAAAAATACCAAATACTCAATAACTGTCACATTTTTTAACCCTTTAAATGCCGTGTTTGTAATGGAAACAAACCATTTTTTTGGATGAAAAAAAAAAAAAAAAAAAAAATTTGTTTTCAATATACTACATAAAAAGTGGATCACATATTAGATTTTTTCATCCTGGCATATGTCAATGATTAACTCCAACATTGGTTAATTTGCATTATTATTTTTGGCGCTAGGTCAAATGTTCAAAAATACTAGCATCTGTCACCAAGTGTGCGTAAAATACACACCTATAAATCAAACTATTAAATATTATATTTTGATTTATTTTTCTGCTCTGATTTGATTTGATTTTTGTAAATCCAGGTCAGCCCTAATCAAACAGATCAAATCATTCATTTTAGATTTTTTTAACCCTTTAAATAATCTCTTTTCATTATGATGTCACTACATTTTTTGATGCAAAAAACACAAAACATGTTTGTTTGTTTTTTTCAAAATACTACATAAAAATGGGATTACATATTATCTGATTTTTGCAGCCTGGCATATGTCAATGATGAACAGCAACATTAACAACGTTAATAAATTAATTTAGCCCCTCCCCTCTCAAATGAAGCCCAGATCTCAGTAAAAGCAGGAGTTATGCCTTAAAGGCTTTGGATCAAAACAGTGGTTCTAATGTTAGAAATAGTGCGTTTTAGGCACACTTGGCAGACAGATGCTAGTCTGGTCATTTTCTTTTGTTTATAATGTGCACACTTTAGTTGGTGGACAGAATGTTAAAGATCGTGCACAAATGAACAACTTTTGAATTCTAACCTTATTTAAATTGTGAAAAATAATATGAAGTTTTTTAACACGAAGTGCAAAGTGTGCCTAAAAAGCGCACCTGGATACCGGAGGGTTAACTCTGTAACCTTTAAATGGACTTCTGTGTTTTATTGTTTAGGTGGAACGCGCCAAAATATGCAACTGAGCGAACAAGCAACAGTAACGCTACAAACCAGCAGAGGGCGCAAGAGATGGAGATGTTCATCAACAAAGAAATGCCCAAAGAGAATGGAAAGGCAGAAGAATACACAGTGATCCCCCTGGAAGAGCTTCCAGACAATTATTCATCACACTGAGGCTCAGGGACAGAAAAAAAACCAAAAAAACAAAAACAGACCCTGTGGAGCCTTGAGACTCATCATAGAACCAACAGACTGTTAGAGGAGCAACACTTGCAGAGCTGTGGAGCGAATGTTTCTGGGGACTCTGGTACCTCTGAGCCTGGGCTGAGTGGCCCGTGGGCTGGTTTTCCTGCTGACTTTAAAAACAACAAAAAAAGTTCTTACAATGGTTTCAATGGTGTATATATTGTCCAAATATTTCTATTATTAACAATAAGTGTCAGGAACTTATGGAGCTAATTACGACCAAACCTATGTTTTACAAATACTCCACAGTTCACTAATAAACTAATAAAATGATTGGCCAAAGAATGCACTTTCTTTTACAAATACAACATGTATCTATCAAACAAATATCAAATTTCAGGAACAAGCATGAAAAATCTCTTCGGTAAATTTTCCATCATGGTATATTCATTTGATGTGTTAGTGAAATGCAGCATATTCGTAAAACATTTGTATTATTTTTTTGTTAAATTTTGGCAGCAAACTAGCTCCACATAGACATGCTCAAATGTCGTATATTTCAATGAACTCTCCAGTGTTTCATTTTCGGTGTTTTTAATTTTAAATATGTATTTTTTACAAATACACAGGTTCATTTGGGTTCAAATGTTTGAGTGTTGCTCTAATATTATTTTTGAATTCCTTTATTAATGTTAATATTATTGTAACTTATATTAAGCATTTAATTTCTTCATGTTCATTAAATCTCTGTTCAGCCCACTATCCTGATAACGCTGTCAGCCTACACAGTCCAACTGCAGCTGCTGGAACATGCACTTATTTAACCCTCTGGTATCCTGTCCAATAAGGCCCTTACTAAACACCAAGTGTGCCTTTTTGGCACAACTGTGGAATAATGTCAAAAAAATTTTCATACAGTTTGTTTTTAATTCTTTTACACTTTTTTCTATTTCATCAACTTGAGCCGTAAATAAAAATACCAAATACTCAATGTTACGGGTCCCAGAGGGCTGAGGGCCACACTAACAGTTACTGTTTGGTCCTGATGTGGACCGGATCTGAATGGAATAAAACAGCAGAGAAATGAGGAAACGTGACTCACTGTTCTTCTTTCCAGAATGCATCTTCATCTGTGGATTTATTCATCACAGAATAATCAAAATCATACTTATAAAACATTTCTTTTGTTTTTATCCCAGCTGTTTTCTTTGGTCAAGTAGCTTTCAACAACATCTTATCACAGCTTCATCTTATTTACCACATACACTTTTACCCTTATCATTTTCTTCATTTAGTTGACATATATTCAAAATAACCTTTAACACTAAAGCATATTTTAACAGTGTAACACTGTTTGGAGCACCACTATGTCAAGTGTAATATTAATGTGCTATTTTTAAGGTGCACTGTCCCTTTAAACGAAATTACTCTTTAATTACTGAACTAAAATTAATTACTTCAACCTTCGGTTTCAGTCACAGGTTACTGGAATGTAGAAATGAAATGCTTGTGCTACATTAACTATCAGAAACAAAATACCTTGGTCACAACACAACCCATATATAAAATGTGTGTCTTTAACCCTTTCATGCACAGTGGTCACCACAGTGGACAGTTACTCTACAGCTTTACTCTTGTATATTCATGGGTTTTGTTGTTTTAGTTCCATATCAACCAACACAGTGGACACTTATGCACCATCTCATAAAGTGCAATTCATACCATTACTGTAACTTTGCTGTTCCTGATTGGTTCTTGAGTGGAAATCAATTGTTAATATTTATTTTTTGCATATTATCTCCATGAAGTGAGTAATAACTAGTATTGGAATATTTTATAATGTGAGAAAACATCAGATTAGCTGCATTAAACACGGTTTCATTTCACTGTTTTCATATCACTTTATGATATTGGGTTTTAAATACATGTTTCTTGCTTCAAGAATAAAATTCATGTTGTAGCTGAGTGGACATTTTTGTAACTCCATGAAAAACAGGTTGATTAAAAAAAAAAAAAAAATCAATCATTGGTTTTTTTTCATGCCTAAAGACGAATAAAAACACTCAGGAAAAGAAAAATCTTGATTAAGGTTCTCATAATTCACGCATGAAAGGGTTAACCATAAACTTCAGATAAAGTGCATGTTTCAACATAACATGTAACATGTATGTGCATGTAACAACATGCACATACACAACAACACCCACACACATTCTGTGTACAGGAGCCCTTTCACACATGTTCTAATCAACGTTAGCGGCTATGCTAGGCACACAAAATGGCGGCTACCGCGCACTAATTCCACACGTTCACTCCATGCATTCACATTAAGTGGTTAAATATGACAGAAAGGATCTTTAAACACAGCAGAAAACAACATATTATTGAAGCCCACTCTTAAGACGTGGATTATTACAGATGTTAACACTTTTACTAACCTGAATGGAATAAAACAAGCAGAGAAATGCGGAAACGTGACTCGCTGTTCTTCTATCCAGAACGCATCTGAGGACGGGGGGGCGGTGCTCCGCTTATAGTACCCCAGAGGAAACTAAGCTAGAAGAACAGTTCCTACCTCATAGGTCCTACTGTAAACCCTTTTTATCAACACTGTCAGTGGCACGACAATTTAAAACACAATTACTGGACAAGGTTAAGCATTCCACTTCACAGTAAAATGTCAACATTAATAAAATAAAAGCAATAAAATAAATATAGACCTTAAAAAACACAAAATTGGGTCACATTATTTCAGATGTGCCACATCAATAATTCTCACATTTTTTTTTAACCCTTCAAATGCCGTGTTTGTAATGCAAACAAACCATTTTTTGGATGCAAAAAACACTTTTTTTTTTTTTCCAATATACTCCATAAAAAGTGGATCACATATTATTAGATTTTTCATCCTGGCATATGTCATGATTAACTCCAACATTGGTTAATTTGCATTATTATTATTTTTGGCACAAGGTCAAATGTTCAAAAATACTAGCATCTGTCACCAAGTGTGCGTAAAATGCACACCTATAAATCAACGATTAAATATTATATTTGATTTATTTTTCTGCTGTAATTTGATTTTATTTTGTAAATCCAGGTCAGTCCCAATCATACAGATCAAATGGAAGAAATAGTGCGTTTTAGGCACACTTGGCAGACAGATGCTAGTCTGGTCATTTTCTTTTATTTACAATGTGCACATTTGAGTTGGTGGACAGAATTTTAAAGATCATGCAAAAATGAACAACTTTTGAATTCTAACTTGATTTAAATTGTGAAAAATAATGTGAAGTTTTTTAAAATAAAGTGCAAAGTGTGCCTAAAAGGCACACCCGGATACTGGAGGGTTAATGTCTTTTCATTGAACTTCATCCTTGCTCATCTGAGAAATAAACACAACAAGCGGCTCATCAATAAACATTTATTTGTTTCCATTAATATGTACACACAAGTATTAAAACATTTACACACTTTCAGTCCATTTGCCTGAAAATAATTTGTGCTCGGTTACAGTTTGTTCAGTAAAGAGTGCATTCTACTCCGTTTGCATTTAGCCAAAGTCAAATTTTGCAACACAATAAATGTCAGACACAAGGAAAATACTGAATACATTCTTAGACAAATATGTGCATACAATCAAAAAGAGAGATATAAAATATACATTTAGCCATCTACAGATTGTACAATTACACATGGTCATAGAAAACTAATATGTGCTACATTAGGTCAGTTGACTATGACACATTTTAATTAAATCAAAGATCAATAACAAATGAAATAGATGAAAAAGTGATGTGATGGATGAATGGGTTTTCTGACGTGAATCAGTATATCACAGAGGAAGACTCGCTTCCGTTTTGGAGGAAGGCGGTGCTTAGACGTGAACACTGGATGGCCTGCTGACGTCTCTCACATGTAGACATACTGTAGCTGCCAACGCCAATATTCTCATGCACACAAAACAGCAGAGCGTGCGCAGTTCAGGTTGTGTAGCACTGAACGATCCAAAAAAGAACGGGCTCTCTTCCCTCACAATAATTTGGAAAAACAAATACAGTGAAAGAAATGTTTCAAATACATATACCTACGTTCACAAGCTATTCAGAAAACTAGTCGCCCATAAGAGGTAAATCAACTTTGTTCTAACATTGATTGTGTTTCCATGGTTACCAGTATCCCAGTTATAAGGTTTATCCTGTTAACTTTTGACCAGTTTGACTTGGGGCTGTTGAGGATTAATTGACTTTAGTTTCCATGGTGGATTTGATTTATCAGCATTAGTCTCAGCAATGTAAGGGGAAAAAATGAAGGAAATATTAAAAACATGCTGCATGTGTTTTCCAGCTTCTTTACAACATATTTGTACAGGACAAAATGTGTGCAATAATTAAGTCTTTCATTACCCCCCCCCCCTTCCCAAAAAAAAAAAAAAAAAATACAAATTTAAAAAATAAAAATAAAAAATCTCAGTCAGATAGTGGAATAAAATCAAGGGGTAATAATGGTTTCAAGTGACATTCTTACACATACATTATTATTAAGTGTAGTACCACTGATGACCACTAGAAGTCGGCTCCAAAAACAAGTTTGAATTGGACTTCATTCAAGTCAGTCTATTTTTTATTTTTTTTTTACCTTTGTATGAGCAATAGAGTCACAAATAAGGTTTATCTTGTTAACTTTTGACCAGTTTGACTGGGGCTGTTGAGGATTAATTGACTTTGTTTCCATGGTGGATTTGATTTACCAGCGTTAGTCTCAGCAATGTAAGGGAAAAAAATGAAGGAAATATTAAAAACATGCTGCATGTGTTTTGCAGCTTCTTTACAACATACTTGTATAGGACAAAATGTGTGCAATAATTAAGTCTTTCATTACCCCCCCCCCAAAAAAAGCCTCAGTCGGATAGTCAGATTTTTTTTTTTTTTTTTTTGTGAAATGATAGTTTGTAAGTGTAAGCATTTTCATGTATTGTTATTTTTTAAACACTACAACAAAGAGAGTAATTTGGAGTTGTCATTATTTCTAGGTTATTATGATAGTATCGTACTGGTCTGAGCCACTTCAGACTGAACTGGGCTGAATGTGGAACCTGAACTAAAATTGTTAATATCTTCAGTGTCATTTTTGCATTTCACACATTTATCCCAGGGGCCAGACTGGACCCTTTAGCGGGCCGATTTTGGCCCATGGGCCGCATGTTTGACACCTGCAAGCTACTGCAACTGGGTTTCTCAAAACCAACAGGGCCTGTCCAACTTCCTGAAATCAGGATGAAATATTTGATATTTAATGTTTAATATTTCATATTTCATATTACAGCCCCAGCCCTTGGACTAGACAGGAAAAGCCAATCACAACTGGGATACTCAAATCCATATAAACACCCCCACTGTTGTAAAGATAGATTTTTAGAACCTTTTAGCATAGCAAAACAATTCTGAAAAATGACAAAAAAATGTCAGATCCTATACATTTGATTGATATATTTTATCTAAAGTAAATATATATACACAAAGTGCAAGGAGGCACTTTAAATGTGAATATATAAGCAGTCGCTTATATTTAAAAAAGATATATTTATATATATTTATATATACAACCTAGTTTTGAGCTATGCAGAGTTAAACTGAAAATCACATACAGATCCAGCCAACATTCAATGACCTTGTTTTTACAGCTTCAGAATTTATGCGAGCGCTGGAGGCAGAACGTATTGTGCACTTGCTAATCAGATGCGACCATAGCCAATTAACCCTACACGCAATTACAAGCTACTGATATTTATAATTAAATCTATTGTGGAAAAAATAAATTAATCTAAGTGAGACCAAGTGAGGAAGGCCCAGCTGTCCTCACTTTGGAGTGCAGTGAAGGTGGAGGCTGGATGCACATTTGCTCATATATGAGTCTCAACAATATACTGAAAGGAGTAGACTTCATTCTGAACCAGCAATGTGTGAGTCATCATACTGACAGCACTCTGCAGTTGACATCTTCAAGGCAAGGTTGTCATAAAGCAAAAGAATAATAAACAGTTTGGAACAAAATACGGAACAAAGCACTGGCCTGCTGAGAGCTGGAGAGACGTCCCCCTTATCTGCTGGTCTGTTGAACCTCCAGCAGGGCGTCTCAAAAATCACTTTTCTCTTCAGATCATAGTGTTATTTAAACCAGTTAATCTCCAACATGACAATAGCCCCCCCCAAAAATTTCAGCAAAATCCGTCAACGTTTGACCCCACTACCACCACCAAAAAGTATAAAGGGTCCATCAAAAAAATGTCAAAAAACGCCAAAAAATGCAGTTTTTAAATGCATTCTCATGCTTAATGGATTCTAAAGCACCTGAAGTACAGACATCCATCCCACATCACATGTGGTACCTGACTGAGTCTCTTATGGTACTAAGTCTGTTTGATAAAGAAGTACCAACAGAACCCAAAGCAGCCATGGATGGAGCCCACAGAGGGAACATGGTCCCACAGAATCTAACTACCCGAGTTTAAAAGAATGAAATGGAAGAGAAACTGTAGAGCCAATAATATGTGAATAAAGTGTGAAATGCACTTGTATAAAAGTATGTCCAGGTTATCAGAACCCTGTCATCATTAAAGTCTGTGATTTTATGCAGCCTTAAATCTTGTATTTAGCCTTATTATTTACCTTATTATTGAAGTGTTCAGCTCTATTTGTCTTGAACTCAGGGGGTTTAGAAGACAGACATTGTGTTCAACTAGATTTACTGTTCTGAACTTCTTTCTATTTCAAGTTCTTAGCCTATAAGTGAGTTATTTTATCTTAAAATCACCTTATTTTCACTTATAAATCACCTGATACAATAACCTATGAAGTTGATATTACAGGAACGCTGGAAAATACCAGAAAAAACAATCTGTGGACACTTCAGACCTGATTATATGTGATTTTCTGGGTTAAAATGAGCGTTTTTGGCGATTTTTGATGGGCCCTTCATACTTTGCAGTGGGGGGGGGGTCAAATGTTGACAGATTTTGCTGAAATTTTTTAGGGGCTGTTATCATGTTGGGGATTAACTAGTTTAAATAACACTGTGATCTGAAGAGAAAAGTGATTTTTGAGACGCCCTAACCTCCAGCTTCTTTTCCTCCTAATCGTCTTCTCCTGCTCTCAGAGACACACATGAGAACATGAACGCACATAGACGTATACACGCATTTCAGTCCACAGGCATACTTTAGTTCTACAAAGACTCAGGGTTTCACTCATAAACAACATTGATACAAAAGTAAATAAAGAAGCGCCAGGGCACCCTTCACGTGCTCTGGCTTTGCTTTTACAGCTCAGTCGCCAAAACATCTTGTACTCTGTGTTGCCATATTTAGAGGATACCACCTCTCCTCTTATGGCCCTAAGTCCTAATCTTTGCTTCTTAGGCTTGACCATGTGTGTGACATCAAGGTTTAATCCTTAAAGTCAAACAGTCGAATGTGATTCAGTGTTTTAAGCGGCCTGCATTTACATTAGACTGGCACAAGGTGCACTGTTTCAGATGTTTTAAAGCCTGGTTATTTACAGGCTCTACAGTTAACCTTTGAACATCCCCAGATGACCAGTTAATGTAGTTAAGTTAAACTAATGTAGCTTAGGTTGTGTTTTAGCCGTACGTTAAACACGGAAACAAGTAGAAATGATCTTTGAAATAAAGCCTAATGCATGTTTAGCTCCAGAGCTCTTCTGTTATGAGCCGAACACTAAGCAGTTATACGCTTCGAGTCGAGTTCCATGAAAAGGAGGATGTTTCAAGGTTCGTCAGTCTACAAATACACAAACCCAGAGCTGATGATTCAGTAATGCATAGAGACAAACTACTGAGCAGTCTGTGTCTGATATCTGTTCAGGTGTTGAGATGGTATTGTGCTTTAATATTTACAACTACGTTCTATGATCCCTTCATCCACACATCATCTCTCTGCCCTTTAAACTACAAAGAAAATAACTGAACACAAAAGGAATACGATGTTGCACAGGTAGAAGAACTCTATGTTGACGGGACATGAAGCTTGCAGCAGCACCAAGTAAGGCCCTGAGTGTTGTCAATCAGATGAAATGCACCTGTTCAGTACAGTTGGTTTCTATTCCGTGCAACTGGCGTAATGAGCAGGTGAGTCAACTAAGATTTTGGTGCAGAAATAACAGAGGAAAGATGAGACAAAACAAAGAAACACTGGTCAACTCTGCTTTTTTTTCTCTTCTTTTACATGTTTTTGTGTGTTTTTGTAGTTTCATGAGCAGAAAGTGAAAGCTGGTGGAACTCAGGGTAAGGCGCAGCAGCGTCTGGATCTGCTTTACTCGCATTTCCATGGTCCCTCTTCAACAAGAGAGAAGTCTGCTGTCTTGCCATTTTTGCCCATGGTGACCTGCAAGCAGTTATCAAGCACATCTAACTATGGGGCCAAGGCACCGTCAGTTATACACCATGAGTGGTTGGGAGCAGAGAAGCCAATGCTTCTGTACATTCAGGCCATTAACGAAGGGGTGAAGTTTACCGACTGAATCCCCAACATGGAAACACATGTCATCTCGTACACTGATACAGTGGTACACAGTGTATACAGGGAATTTTCAATGACAGAATGATAAGAAAACAAGTTTTTTTTTTTTTCACTATTGGCCATGTATTTTATGGATTCTCTGCCCAACCGAATTACAATCCTCATCAGTTATTAAAATGATCCAAAACAATTTCAAAAGTTGCAAAAAATTTCATCATGCAGGCAATGTGATATCAACAAAAAAATCTAAGAGGAACTGTCTAAAAATAACAGAGTTGTTCTTTGTTTTGGGAGCTAGCTACAATGTGGATAACAAAGGATCTGAGAAGAAACATGGTGAAACAGCAGTCTTTATGTGTACCACTGGCTTTCAAATTCTTAGCCGATGGCATAAATTGTAATTTGGTCAGGGCTGCCACAAATACATGTCCAATTAAGAAGACAGAAGAACAAAATGAACAGCGTCTCAAATAAAGTGAAGACACACCACAATAAAATACAGTATAATCTTTTACAAGACAGTGGAGATGTTTACTTTGATTTTTTTTAATAAACTAATAATTATATATATTTATTTATAAAAAAGTACAATAATTATATAATAAGGTGGTCCAATAATCCTGGTGAAAAATACAGTTTCAGATCACCTCAGATAGAACCCTGCATTAGGTTTTGTCATTCACAAGATTCATTCATTCATTCATTTTCTGAACCCGCTTTATCCTCATTCAAAAGATGATTTAGGAAAAAATTTGGAAGAAAAAGCAGATGTTTTAGAGGTTGCACAAGTTGCTGGAAGTTTCCTGGAAATGGACTAATTGTTCATTTTCAACAAAGACAAACTGACCTGTAAGAGAAGAGCAGAACTATCAAAACCAAGGTTTGAGGGATTCAGCTAGAAATATACGGATGAAGTAAGAGCGCCCACATCTGTGGAACTGGAGTAAATATATGGATGAAGTAAGTCATATACCAGGTGAATTTACTGGGATTTGTACTAATGCTTATTTTTGACTGTTAACAGATAAATACTTGTGGCCTGCAGCTGTAGTCAAACACAAGCCTTTCAAGACAAGACTTTCAGAAGGAGGAGAAAACTGTGCATTCCACTAAAGTTGTCAGTGATGTCACTGACAGAGGGGCGGAGCTTATTCCAGACTTCAACTGTAGCCAACAACAAATGCAGATCACAAACAGTACTGGCAACAAGTTGTCAAAGAACACAGGAACATTTTTGGTCATTTCAATAAACCAACAGTGGTTGTTGGACTTTCTAAGGAACATTTTTATGCCAGTTACAGTTTGATTTTGAGAATAAAATTACAAATTATTCTAATCTGCTTTATTCATTTGGATAGTTCTGTCAGAGTATATAGAGACATCTGCACCTGTCTGTGCAACCTATGAATATTAATTAATTTGCATAAAATTTGGACCAAAGTAATTTGGCCAGATATGGAACCAAATGCAGGGTTCAAATCCAGAGAATCTGAAAAAAAAATTTTGGCCCACCCTATTATATAATTGTAATAATAATATAATTTTATCATTTTTGTAAAGTAAACCAGGTTCAGTGTTGAAGATGGGAACATGCTTGTGTGCTCATGTGACGTCTGTGTTTTGTTTGGTGCTTAGTTGTTGCCGTAGTGAACTACGTAGGTGATAGTTAGGTATTTTGGCCTGAATCCTCCACATAGAAATGACAGGTTGTTATCACAGACTTAAGGCCCATTTATGCTCTACGTTAAAGACGCATATGGACGGAGCCTTCTGTCCGTCCTCCTTGTTCATTGCGTTTGTATTTCTGTCCGTCCTCTGGAAGCTTGCGGATGTGAACCCAAATGGAGAACACAGAGCAGTCCCACCCAGAACCATGGAGGCGGTGTTGAAACTTCAAAAGAATCCTTTACAGAAATGGCAGAACGTTTCAAAGCGCAACTGTGTGAGTTAGCGAAAAAACTACCAACATATTTATACTACCCTGTTCAATATCAGTATTAGTAAAACCTCCTCTGTTATCACCATGGTTGTTATTATAGACTTCCTTCTTCTTCTCTCAAAAACTTTACTCTTCTTCGTAGTATTCGTCCAGTACGTTCATACTAGTTAAAAAAGAGCAGCGCCCTCTGGTGGACTGACTGGACTGACACATCGGAAATATAACACTTGACAGCGTTTTACGTACTTAAAATGAGCATAAATGGGCTTTTAGTCAACCTGCATGGTCGTTAGCATAGAAATACAGATTTGTAGACTCAACAGATGACCAACCCCAGCACAACACAGACTACAAACTTCACAAAAGCACACAAGCATTTTGTACTTTGAATCTTTAAGTGAAAAACCCTTTTTGAATTGTAACACTAACAATAATAATGATATCATAAAAAATGGTATCACAAAAACTGCTTTTTCGTGTGATTAACAGATGAACAAATAAATAAATAAATAAATATTCAAATATTTATATAGCATGTTCCCCACATGACAATTCCGTCATTAAAAATCTGACGTGTTCTATTCACATCGATACAGGGACGCCAGTATACGGCAGGAGGTCACATACAAAAGAAACAGACGGAAAAAGAAAGGACAGAAACACATCACAGCTGGGGAGGAGTGTCTACATACAAGTCTCTATATCTGTTAATGTGAAATGTACCTTGCAGTCGTCTATCAAGATTGAGTTGTGGTGGTGGTGAGCATATACATTCTGGTTGCTGTTATTTTCAAAGTACGACTGTGTCTTTCCCATCTCGTACTCGTCCATGCGGGACTGTTGAGCGTCGAAGGAGTCCAGCTCGTCCTTGGTGAGGTGGTATACGATGCCCGCTCCGTACGAGTCTCCGACCACGTTGACGGAGGTGCGGAATCGGTCCCTGCGAGGAGAAAAACATCAACGTGAAAAAGTCGAATTGGTAAAATCACACAGGAACAAGGAAAAGTGGGTTTCATTTCATTTCATTTATTAAGATCCCCATTAGCAACTGATGATTCCGTTGCTATTCTTCCTGGGGTCTCCTCTACATTACATTACGATTTTAATTATTTTACATTACTCTTACACCATTCACGCCCACACACACACAAACAGGGCATATACAACAGCCCAGTGCAATTAAAATAAATAAACAAAATAAGTACTATACATTTGTACTCCTTAACCAACCAATAGCTGTCTCCTATTATTAATCTCCTAGGGCACAGGTGTCAAACATGAGGCCCGCGGGCCAAATCCAGCCCACCAAAGGGTCCAATCCGGCCCCTGGAATGAATTCGTAAAATGCAAAAATCACACTGAAGATATTAACAATCAAGGATGTTAAAAGCATTTTAGGTCAGTTCAATCTAAAAATGATCAAAACCTGTAAAATACTACCATAATAACCTATAAATAATAGAAACTGTAAATTTTTCTCTTTGTTTTAGTGTAAAAAAAGTAAAATTGCACAAATGTTTACATTTACAGAGTAGTAGAAGTAGTAGTCTTTTATTAAAAAAAAAAGTGAATAACCTGAAATCTCTTAAGAGAAGTACGTGGAATTTTAATAATATTCTGTCTGTTATTTAATGTTTTGTGTATTTTTTAGATCCACTGTGATTTCTAAGTTGTGATGCATATGGATAAATAATAAACTAAGGCATAATATTGTTAACATTGCACTTATTTTTCTTAAGAATTTTCAGGTTGTTCATATTTGTTCATGTTACATTTGAGTACAATTCGTAGATGTAAACATTTTCATCACAGAATTTTACTTTTTTCACTCTAAAGTTCTCCTATTATTTATATTATTTTATGTTCCGGCCCACTTTAGATCAGATTAGACTGAATGTGGAACTGAACTGAAATGAGTCTGACAGCCCTGCCCTAGGGGATTAATAAAGTAATCTATCTATCTATCTATCTATCTATCTATCTATCTATCTATCTACTATCTATCTATCTATCTATCTATCTATCTATCTATCTATCTATCTATCTATCTATCGATCTCTATCTCTCTATCTATCTATCTATCTATCTATCTATCTATCTATCTATCTATCTATCTATCTATCTATCTGTATATCTATCTGATACAAATCATAAGACATCTTTCAATATTAGCAATACTCATTCCATTTCATACCTGCTGTGTAAACAAAAAAAGTTTCAATTTCTTTTGAAAACATTTTCTATTATTTTCCAACAACACAAACCCTGGCGTCCATTCCATTCAACCATGGCATAAACCATAAAAAGCAGTGCGCTGTAACTGGTTTGTTCTGTCTAAAGGCAGAGCACACTGTGGTTCACTGGTTTGTCTTGTACAATAATTATGTTGATCAGCAAATAATTACTGTTTTCTGCGAATAATTTCTGGATTTTGTGTTGCTATAATATTACAGATAAATGATAATTAAGAATATTTTGATCTAGATTTTACAGTTAACCACGTTAAACTGTTGTGCATTGTGGTTCTATTAGTTCTGTATGGGTGACCCAAAACAATTCGTGCCGCTTTATTTTGTGTTACTTGCAATTTGGAAAGTGTGTTAGTTTGTTTGTTTTTTACATTTTAAGGAACAACCACTATTCTGGCCAATAGTACATTCCATAATTTGCTGCAAAAATATTCATGAGGAAAACATGAAAGATATATTTTGATGATGATTAATGTATTTTTGGTGCAGTGAGGGGTGGACCAGTGCTGCAAAACTACTTACACTTAGTGTATATGGCAATTATTCTAGCTAAAGCTATCAAGCATGTCTTTAGTTAGACGTAGTTACCATTAAAACATCTCCAGATTTAATTTTTATACATACATTTGAGATGACAAGTATTGCTTTGGCTTGACTACACAGTCAGCTTTGACAGCTCAGCTTGTTGAATTCCATTAGCATCAGCCACTATGCTAAAGAAGTCATTTAGCATTACCTAAGAGTAGAACGTTGCATTTGTAAGTGTTTACACAACTTTTTTTGTAATGTATTTAGCCGCATGTTCATTAAATTTAGTAAAGTGAGCCCACATTTTGGAATATTTTATCCTGCCAGTCATGAAAGGACAGCACAGAATGTAAACAAGCAGTTAGCAACATTAAATTCCCAGCCTGACACCTCATTAGTGAATGGAATTTGTGTGTAAACATTTACAAATGGTTATGTATTTTAAAATGCCATCTTAGAATGAATTAACATAAATATGGATTCAATACCGAAAGCAGATCCAACAGTTGTTCGACACCCATCCCCAGCTGTAACTAATAGAAAAGACACGGGCACCAGTCTAAAGCATGTGCATGGAAAGATCAGAAATCCCTATTGTGGCGGAAAAAGCAGCAGTTTAAAGCACAAAAACAGCCATGCAAATATTGCTGACATGAATTTTAATGTATACATACAGTATATGAACAACCAGCGTAGATTGTTCATTTGTCTCAGTGCGACTATGATTCCCAGAGTGTGTAGGTTTTCAAAGAGATCGTGTCCTTATGGATGTCATGTTTGCTCGGTCAATAGAGTCGTCAATGAGTGGGCGCATGCAAATGTAAAACTATTTATCATCACAGGTTTGATTACATCCTTACATAAAGACTTTTCTACACCTCCAAAACACCAGGTATGGACCACCTGCTCCTTATGTGATGAGACAAACTAAAACATCTGTTTGATGCTTGCTGAGATTTTGTAATGGGTTAGCACCATATGCTTTCTTCACTTATACTAAATGTGTTCTGAAGAGCAGAAAAAATGCGACAGCTGTAGGAGCACATATAAAAACTACATGCTGTAATTATATCTGCACATATGTTGAGATTTTATGGAAGAAACACGTGATTTTCTGCGTTATTTGACGGAAAGAATACAGGCAGGAAAGCCAAATGAAAACCTCATAGTTAAAAATGTTAACCTGTCCTTTTTTGGAAGCTCCAAGAATAAGTCCAGATTCTTTTAGGTCTCATTTTTATACATTTATTGTTGACTGGATCTGATCATTAAAATATAACTCAGCTGAGGATCCACACTCCAAGTGGGGAAAATGGACCCCGCACATTGCCATGCACATCACTTTTATCATCCTTGTAAACTGACCCTCAAACTCTGGGCTGACCCCCTGGTGCTATAGGTGGGGGGGTCACAGAAATGGACCGGTGTCATGTGACTCTAAAGTCAAGTAGATGTAATTTCTTAACTCAATGTAAAACCCCATAATGACCGTGTTTACCTCTTATGTCTTGTTGTTTACCATCGTCTGTGGGCATGTGTATTTAAGTCCTGTGATCATAAATCTGTCAGTTTAGAATGTGACCAAGATGTGACCTGTCCTAAGAATTTTATGACTGAACAGCGAAACAAAGAACATCTAGTGACACAAAAGAATCCTAACTAATACTGACTAATACTAATACTGACTAATATGGGATTAAACGTAGGAATTCAACTATTTAAATTAAAATAATATTTCAATAAAAGTGGGACATTTGGTCAGTTTGCTCATGGAATTAACCTCCTCAGACCCAGGAAATGGCAGCAAAGTACCAGCTTTTTTGGTTTTTTTTTATGAAATCAGTGCCTATAGTGGAAACATCCTGATGCAACAGTTTTTTCAGATGCAGTTTTTAAATTTTTTATGGAATGTCCATTGTGGTGGACAGTTTTCTTTTCTTTTCTTTTTTTTTTTTTACCTCTGCCAAGGAGGTTATGTTTTTGCCAGGGTTTGTTTGTTTGTTTGTTGGTTAGTTAGCAAGATAACTCAAAAAGTTATGGACGGATTTTCATGAAAATTTCACGGACGGACAGATCTGCCTTGGCGGAGGTCTGCGCTCTCCGAGTGCTTTTCTAGATTTTTGTATAAAGTTGTGAAACTCTTGTCCACAAATGTGGATAGAAAACCCATAGCCGGGTCTGAGGAGGTTAAAACATGACAGAAATTTAGAAAATAAATAAATAAATAAATAATAAGATCAAAACACAAATATTTAAAGTCCTTAGGTTTGCTTATTTGACTTGGATCACATTCTCATTGTACTTTTTGCTAGTGGACCAAAATTTGTAAACAGAAGCACACATGTGATGACCTGCGCTGGCATTGGACAGAAAAGTCGGGGGCGGGGTTAATCAGAGACGGTGGGTGTTGATGAAAATAAACATGGAGGTCCTGCGTGACTGTTGACCACACATCAGTCAGACATTCCATCTCCTCTTCACTCCACGTCTGTCCACGGCTCATGGCTGCTGCTGTCAGCTCTGACTACCCATGCAGTTTGGCTACTTCCAGTTTTGTTAACTACCCACAATGCCACGCAGACTACAGTGGCTCGTCAAGCACAAACAGCCCATGGTTCCTGTTTCTCTGTGCTTATTATGGTCAGTGTGATATGTGTGTACTGGACCACAGATAATGTCCAGCTCATTTCAGTTCAGGGTCCACATTCAGCCCAGTGTGTGGTCCACATGGTCCGGACCAGTAAAATAATCGACACAATAACCTATAAATAATAATCCTATTTTTTCCTCTTTATTTTAGCGTGAAAGTTAAATTACTTTATGAAAATGTGAATAACTTGAACAACCATGTGCACCCTGAAATATCTTTTAAAAAAATAAATCAGTGCAATTTCACCAATATTACTCGCAGCTTTATTAATACGATTTGAAAATCACAGTCGTTCTATAAATGCAGAAAACATTCGTAATAGGCAGAATATTGTTAAAGTTGCACATAATTTTCTTGTTTCTCATATTTGTTTAGGTTAGTCACATTTTATTGTAACAGGATTTGTAAAAGTAAATATTTAAATCAGGTTATTTTGGAGTTGTCATTATTTATCGGTTGTTATGCTGTTATTTTACTTGATGTCACACTGAGCTGTATGTGGCCCCTGAAGTGCAACCCCCTTGACCTAAACCCTTCATGGCTGATACATAAATCATGTAAACTCTTTATTTATGTGGATAAAGCTCCATGTCTGACTGTTAAATTATCTGAGAATATTGGAATATGTTGACTACAATAGGACTCAGGAAAAGAAAGTGAGTCATTGTTCAGTAGATAGGTAAATATTTTAAAATATTTGTGTAGTTATTTAGAACATTTTTAATTTATTAAAGATAATAGTGTAAATTGTGTCTTTTATCACGTGTTTAAGGGCTCCCATTTGTAAGCTGAGGACTGTTTTTGGGGGGTCCTATTACAAAATGTATCTTGTAAATGAACTGCTGATCCCAACTTTTTGTAATAATTTTGTAGTTGATTGATTGATTGATTGAATGACTGATTGATTGATTGTTAGTATTTCCATTGCAATTTTTGCACTTCTGACATTCATCCTGTAGGCCTTATCAGACCATTTGGTGTGCAAGCCTTATGTTTGACACCCCATTTGTTGATATTAGCTAACAGCATTTCTAAACTATAGGTACAAAATATTACTGCTAAAGAGGTGTAGAAGAACAGCTTTAAAGAATCAAGTATAAAGAAAAACACGAGTATTAGGTTTTGTTTTGGGGTTTTTTTGTGGAAAAACTGTCCTCGGCATAGAAATCAGAGTTCAAGTTGTTTTTATGTACGCAGTCAGATGTGTGTTTGTTTGTTTTTTACACAAGCCCACTTCACATTAAATTGTAAAGTTATGTAATAAAAGTAAGAGAGTGAAAATTGTGAAGCCTGTGATAATTAGAAAAAGGCGCACAGCAAAGGTGAAATGTGACGATACAACAAATACAGAGACTTTACCCAAATGAAAACACATATTCATTAACCCTCTGGTATCCTCCAAGGCCCTTACTAAGCACCTAGTGTGCCTTTTTTGCACACTTGTGGAATAATGTCAAAAAAAAATTCATACAGTTTGTTTTTAATTCTTTTACACTTTTTTCTATTTCATCAACTTGAGCCGTAAATAAAAATACCAAATACTCAATAATTGTCACGTTTTTTAACCCTTTAAATGCCGTGTTTGTAATGTAAACAAACCATTTTTTTGGATGCAAAAAACACAAAATTAATTTTTTTCAATATACTATATAAAAAGTGAATCACATATTATTTGAGTGTGCGTAAAATGCACACCTATAAATCAAACTGTTAAATATTATATATTGATTTATTTTTCTGCTCTAATTTGATTTTATTTTTGTAAATCCAGCTCAGTCCTAATCATACAGATCAAATGTTAGAAATAGTGCGTTTTATGCACACTTGGCAGACAGATGCTTAGTCTGGTCATTTTCTTTTGTTTACAATGTGCACATTTTAGTTGGTGGACAGAATTTTAAAGATCATGCACAAATGAACAACTTTTGAATTCTAACCTTATTTAAATTGTGAAAAATAATATGAAGTTTTTTAACAGGAAGCGCAAAGTGTGCCTAAAAGGCACACCTGGATACCAGAGGGTTCACAGCATTCACACCGATAACAGAAACCTGTAAATGTGGGGGTTAGTTGGATGGAACTCACAGCAGCCAGTCGACAGCGACCAACAGACTGATGTCCTGAGTGGGGAGTCCCACGGCTGTGAGGATCAGAAGCATGGTCACCAGTCCTGCACTGGGAATACTGGCAGCTCCCACACTGGCCAGGGTGGCAGTCATACTAAACCGCAATTCAACAACACAATATTTCACTCTTAAATCTGAAGAGACTCCTGTTTAACACATGTTTATTCACTTGTATTTGCGATGTATTTCTCTGTATGTTTTAAGTGCCATATAATTGATGCTGACACAATGTACACTGGAAATTTACCCGGGTAAAATTTACTCAAATTGAAGAAACTTTTGCTCTACTCCAATAACATTTAGTCCCTCTCTAAAAAGAGTAAAAGTTACTCTTTGGGTAGAGCTCTCTAAACTCAATATAGAGCCAAATGTACTCAAAGTGAGCCAAATTTACTGTTTTTGAGGAAAATACTTTTGACTCTAGAAAAAGTGCTCAGTAATTTTTTCTGTATAAGTTTCTCAAGGACACCAGCACAAAAAAATAAAATATGAATGTGTACAAATGTACAATGAAGAACCCATATGATTTGTGTAAATTAGGTCACTGTGTGTATTTAACCCTTTAACCCATAAAGACCCAGTGCTACGTACGTGGCAGTTCCAAAATAGTTTTCTCCTATATTTAACTTTACTTAAGTGATTCATCACCATTTATTCTAATATTACCCTCTGTATTTTGCAGTAAAAGTCAAGTTTTTTCCTATATTTAATTTGCTGGTCATGTAGATGTTCATAAATACTCAGATTAAAATTGAAGGATATTATATCAAAAACAGAGAAAACTGGTGAAAAAGTTACTTTTTCAGCAAAGATATCATGAACTGAACATAAACCCAGTGTGTCCATCCACTGTCAATGATCCAACTCCATGGGTTTGACTGGAGAATCAATGTTGGAGAAGATGATGGTGTTTCCATGGTAACTACGGAGCCTCTGAACGTCCAAATGGGTCATATCTGATGACCATGAACAGATGACGAACTGTGTTTTACACCGATTATTCACATGTATTGATAGAATTAATGGATCAACAGGTATTAAACAGTTTAGATCAGTAGATGCTTTTGGTGGCTGTTTGGGTCTTTATGGGTGAAGCGCCAAAGTCGTAGCGATAAGCAACATGACCAAATGAAACAGACCATAGCTTCAGATAGAGCTGTCAAGAAGAAAGAAAGAAAGACAGAAAGATGAAGAAAATCCAGTTTGAAAGGTGTGATCCAGAGCTGGTTTAGTTCGTAAGTAAAGTTTATTTAGTTTTAGTTTTGATAGATAAGTACAGAATTGGCGACTCTTCTACTAAAACTTACTGCATTTTCTTTCTACTTATTTTTAAGTTAATTCATTTTAAGGATAAATAGACAAACAAAAAACAAAAACACAAAGAAAAGTTACATGTAAATATTCAAAGTTCAATTTTACTAAATGTTACACAGTCCAATATGGCTGCTGTCCTGTGATGTCACAATATGCAAATTACACCAGTAAATTTACACCCATCATCACCCCCAGTATTTTTGTCATTTAAAGTATGTCTTTATCTCTAACCCAGGGGTGTCAAACATGTGGCCTGGGGGCCAAAACTGGCCCACCAGAGGGTCCAAACTGGCCCGTGGGATGAGTTAGTGAAATACAAAACTTACACTGAAGAAATTCACAATCAAGGATGTTAAAATAATTATAGGTCAATTCAGTCTAAAGTGGGTCAGACCAGTACAATACGTCCATAATAAACTATAAATAATGAAAACCACAAATTTTTCTGTTTTTTTTTATCGCAAAAAAAAAAGGAAAATTACACAAAAAATTGTATATTTACAGACTAGCCTTTTACAAAAAATGTGAAAAATCTGAACAAATATGAACAACCTGAAATGTCTTAAGAGAATTAAGAGTAATTGCACTAATATTCTGTCTGTTATTAAACATTTTGTGTATTTGTAGATCCATCTGTAAGTTGTAACGAACATGTGAAAATGAAAAGCTGAGGCCAAATAATGGCATAAATTGTTAAATTGCACTTTTTTTTTTTTCTTAATAAATTTCATTTTGTTCATGGTTGTTCATGTTTTTCACATTTTTTAAAGGATAGTTTGTAGATTTAAACATTTTGATAAAAATAATTTAACTTTTTTCCACTCTGAAACACAGAAGTTAGACATACACATTTTGGAATTGACATTATTTATCTTCTTATGTCATTATTTTAATGATCCGGCCCACTGCAGGTCATTTTGGGCTGTATGTGGAACTGAACTAATATGAGTTTGACATCCCTGCTCTAACCACTTCCAAGACAAAGATATTTGAAACGTTGATATCAAAATTTAATTTTTTTTTGAAAAAAAAAACACAAAACAAAACAAAAAAACCCCTTGTACCTAAGGATTTAATAATAAAAAAAAAAAGTACATAGAAAATATGATAACACTTTATGACACTATATCGTTTTTCTGTATTCTGTTGTCTTTGTTTCATTGCTTTGGTTAATATCTGTTGTGATCAGTCAGTGGTGGCATTTACTTTTACTTTAACTGCAGTGTTTGACAAAAACAAACACATTTCTTGTTTCAGGCTCGTATAAATTTAACAAGTGCCAGTAAACCGTAGTAATCACTATTTTCTGGATTTATTGCCAATAGTTTACTCCACAGATGCTTTCTGCCGTCCCGCTCTCACCTGACAGTAACAATCTGGCCCCAGTCGAGCTCAATCCCATTCATCTGAGCGATGAAGATGGCAGCCACGGCCTCGTAAAGCGCCGTGCCGTCCATGTTGATGGTGGCGCCCACGGGGAGGACAAAACGCGTAACTCTCTTGTCAATGCCCAGGTTCTCCTCTAAGCACCGGAACGTGACTGGCAAAGTACCAGCACTGTGGCAAAGAAAAACAGGGAGTTGGACTTCATTATGACAGTCACGCACAGCTCACAATGAAGTTCAGTCTGGAAACTTTTCTAAAAACTTGAAGAAATAAAGGACTTTAGAAATTATAGATGACATAGTCTGTTGAGAACTAATTTGACTGGGTCACACTTGATGTTGCAGCACTTTTGAAACTTAATTACATTATTCTTCTCTTCATACTAAAATAAATTCACCCAGAACAGAGTTAATTCAGTCATTGTTAATTTGTTACATGAAATGGGCAAATGTAAGCTAACGCTTTCATGAGTTAATAGAGAATTTAAAAAAAAACTGAGTTGGACTGAGTCTGAGTGGAGAAAAAGTGCAGCTGTTTCTCAGTGGTTGTTTGGTTTGTTTTGTCTCATAATTTAATCAGTGTTTCCCATAGATGGAGGAAAGAACTGAGAACATCTCAGGAGGAGAAAGACTGGATCACACCTAATTAATAAAACATTAAAGTAAAGACAAGATATCCCATAAGGAGGCGAAGGCAGAAGCTAGTCATCTTCACCACATATCGACCCACATCAAAGGAGAATCCGCTTTCACTGAAACATGTGACACACCAGAGAGGAAAAGGTGAAACATGTCCTACCTTGATGCGGTTCCGAGTGCAGTGACCCAAGCCTGGAATATGCCCATGAAGAACGTGAACGGGTTTTGTTTGACTATTACAAAGTATATCAGCGGGAGAAAGATGCCTCCGTGGATAATGAGGCCCACGATCACAGTGATCATGTACATGCCCAGTTGCCGTGCAACCACCTCCAGGTCAGCAATGGAGATGATTTTTCCACAGATGAGGCAGGCAATACCAAGTGGAGAGTACCTGGAGATAAACACATGGAAATACAACATGTGCTACCATGACATAACATAACATAACATAACATAACATAACATAACATAACATAACATAACATAACATAACATAACATAACATAACATAACATAACTTTATTATCTCTACCAGAAGGTATTGTGATCACTTTGCTTTGTGTGTTTGTTTGTGTGTTTGTTTGTGTGTTTGTTTGTTTGTTTGTTTGTTATCAGCTTTAGTGTAAAACTCTTCCACCCATCTTTCCCAAATCTTCCCCACAGATAGGCCTAGGCCCTGGGACCAACCCAGTCCATTTTGGACCAAGTAGGCCAAAGTTCAAGGTCTCTTTGATTAAATCCTCAGCTCAGACGTGTCAGATCAATGGTACAATCCTGCCTTCATCGTCTCAGAAACGTTTTTGGGATGGCTCCATGACCAGTCAGTTCAATTACTGTAATTTCCTGCTCACTGACATCATTTAAAGAGCACAGGCGTAGACGTTCTAACGACCTGTCAGAGGAGATCACAACTGAAAACTATTATATTTGAAATCAGCTTTTAAAACCTACTTTTCATGGTTTGAATTGAAGTTATTATTATTATTATTATTATTATTATTATTATTATTATTATTACATGCGCAGGAATGTCTGTGATGTGTATTATTATTATTATTATTATTATTATTATTATTATTATTACATGTACAGGAATGTCTGTGTGTGTATTATTATTATTATTATTATTATTATTATATTATTATTATATTATTATTATTATTACATGCACAGGAATGTCTGTGATGTGTATTATTATTATTATTATTATTATTATTATTATTATTATTATTATTATTATTATTATTACATGTACAGGAATGTCTGTGATGTGTATTATTATTATTATTTTTATTATTATTATTATTATTATTATTATTTTATTACATGTACAGGAATGTCTGTGATGTGTATTATTATTATTATTTTATTATTATTATTATTATTATTATCATATTATTATTATTACATGTGCAGGAATGTCTGATGTGAACATGTTTGTGATCATTTGGATAAAAGTATTTCCTACAATGCAGCTGAGCTGGAGCTTTTCTTTTCGGCAGAATAACAACACCTGGTCTACTTTGGCACTTGGGCTGAATTTGAAGCGGTGCATGGACTGGACCGTACTTACCACATAATTGCACTAACAAGCCTCATAACAATCTCATTCAGAACATTGAAAAACTCCAACATCAGCTTGGCCTTCTCTCCCATTTTGCCCATGATGACTCCGAAAGCAACAAAGAATCCAATCAGACCTGTAAAAACACAGAGTACAGTGGGTTTCAAGCCACCAGGAATACTAAACTGCCAATACAACAGCAATCTGTCATGGAGAAAATGGGCTTTAATCACTCATTTGAAACAGTGGAGGCAGTTATTTCATGGTGGGAACAGATAAGTTTCAGAAAATATGGAAAAGCCAGAGAAAAACATTAGTCAGCCAAGGCCATTATGTTTCAGACCCTACGTTCAATTGATTTCAATGAAATCTGGTGAAAAACAAGTGGGATCTATGATGATTAAACCTTTTTAATACATGACATGCATTATTTTCTTGTGCCAATGTGTATGTTTTAGCTTTTTTTTTTTTTTTGAAGCTCTGCATTCTCCTTGCCAACATTGAAGATTTGGTAACACTTTATAATAAGTCCACACTATGAAGCATTATTTAAGCACTAATAAATACTGAATTCATCATTTATAAAGCATATTTCTGACATGAATGCTCATTAATATATGGTTTATAAGCACAGTTATAAATGTTTTACTCATCATTAATAAGAACATTTAGATAAGCATTAATAAATACTGAATTCATCATTTATTAAGCATATTTCTGACATGAATACTCATTAATATATGGTGTATAAGCACAATTATAATGGTTTTACTCATCATTAATAATCTACAATGTGCTTAATGATTGTATTTTCATACTTTATAAATTATGGATTTAAAATGTAGTATTACATCACTTACAAACCAGTCATGATGTGCATTTCTGCTCACACATACACTATTCACACATGTACTAATGGTGAGTGAATATGTTAGTGTGTATTTTACACTAACTCACACATTTATTTTCCAGTAGATGTCCTATAAACAGTTCTTAATACAGGAATTCATTCTTTCAGGTAGTTCTAAAGCACTAACTACTCATTAATTCAGTCTATGGTGTGAGCTCATCTAAAGTGTGCACTATCTGTGACATTTAAAACATTTACAAATGAGATTTAAAGGGTGGCAACGCCTAAAAACTCACAAAAGTTTCTGTTTATTGTAACAAAGGAAAGACACAGCACATGGGATTATCAAACAAACTGCATGACTGAATGATTACGATTAGGAATGATGAGTAAAACACTTATAACTGTGCTCATAAACCATATATTAATGAGTATTCATGTCAGAAATATGCTTTATAAATGATGAATTCAGTATTAACCCTTTCATGCACAGTGGTCACTACGGTGGACAGTTCTTCTCCAGCTGTTCTCTTATATATCATGGGTTTTGTTGTTTTAGGTTCCATATCAGCCAACACGTGGACACTGATGCACATGTAACTTTGCTGTTCTTGATAAACCTGATCTACAGTAACATGTTTGAGTGTAAATCAATTGTTATCAGGCTGTAATTATCATTTTTTCTTAACAAAATGTTTTTGTATATTATCTCCATGAAGTGAGTAATACTATATTAGAGTTGTTTAAATAAGAGAAAACATCCGATTAGCAGCATTAAAAGTGTTTATATTTCATAGTTTTCTCTGTATCAGTAAATACATGTTTCTTTGCTTCAAAAATTAAACACATCGTATCCATTTGAGTGAACATTTTTGCAGCTCCATGAAAAATAGGTTCATAAAAAGCTGTCAGTTGCATTTTTTTTTTTCATGCCTAAAGAGGAATAAAAACAGAGGGGGGGGGAAATCATGATTAAGGTTCTCATAATTCCATGCATGAAAGGGTTAATTAATGCTTAACTAATGCTTCATAGTGTGACTGATCATAAAGTGTTCCCAGTACTTTCTATTATGTAGTGCTGTTGCTTCTGTTTCTGTTTATGTAACTGCAGCTGTACTCAAACCTCTTTTTTGTCTTTTGGTTTGGTTTGTGCAGTGGGCGTGTTTTCTCAGATTTCACCTACCCAGGACATTCATCCCACTTTTGAACTGAAGTGACCTCTTGACTGTGAACTGTGGAGGTGCTTTGGTTCTGTTAGTGGGCACCGGTACTTTAGTGGTTACCGTCTGGATCTGCAAAAAAAGAGCCAAACCAAAAGATGGAAGCGCCGTCACATGAATCAGAGCCTGTGGTGGGTTTGGAAAGGCTTCTGTCAGACTCCTACCTGCTGGAAACACGCCTGCACCAAGTTTTCTGGAAACAGATTTCGGATGAGATCGAAGAAAGCGTCCACGCTGGACACGTCATCGTTTTTCTTCCCCTGTCCCAGACCGGCCCTCAGTTTGGGGTTTCCGGGATGGATGAGCAGCACCAGGACCACCCCCAGGACGGCTGCGATCACCGTGGTCGCATGTAGTACACCATGGCTCTGGTGCCCAGACGCCCGCTGGATTTAGCATCTAACCACCAGCCGCCTGATCACATGGACAAATGAGAGAAATGGAATTATTAAAGCGAAGGCCTTAGTGGAGGAACCCAGTGTTAGCAGTAGCAGTCAGTTGTATTCATGCCACTGAACAAAATGGAATTATACATACATACAGTTGGATTTCTATGTTAAAATTCATACCAGACTGTTAATATTGTTCATGAAATATATATACTGTTAATATAATACTGGTCATAGTGTTTCATAAAATATATATATACTGTTAATATTGTTCATGAAATATATATACTGTTAATATAAATACTGTTAATATTGTTCAAAAATATAAATACTGTTAATATTGTTCATGAAATATATATACTGTTAATATAAATACTGTTCATATTGTTCATAAAATATATATACTGTTAATATTGTTCATGAAATATATATATACTGTTAATATAAATACTGTTAATATTGTTCAAAAATATAAATACTGTTAATATTGTTCATGAAATATAAATACTGTTAATATTGTTCATGAAATATATATACTGTTAATATAAATACTGTTAATATTGTTCGTAAAATATATATATACTGTTAATAGTGTTCATGAAATATATATACTGTTAATATAAATACTGTTAATATTGTTCAAAAATATAAATACTGTTAATATTGTTCATGAAATATAAATACTGTTAATATTGTTCATAAAATATATATACTGTTAATATAAATACTGTTAATATTGTGTCTGTTCATATTATATGTCTATTCTGCTTTTAGTTCTATTCTATTTTGCTCTTTGTAAAATATCATATTCTATTTTCTTATCTTTTCACATTTGTAATTGAATATCCACTCTATTCTTATTTTCTGAAATATTGTCTTATTATTATGCACTGACTGGAGTAGCACTCCTAATTTCATTGTACACACAATGATTCTATTCTATTCTATTCTATTCTATTCTATTCTATTCTATTCTATTCTATTCTATTCTATTCTGCGCTCTTGGCTGATTAAAACAGTTTATTTGTATAATTCAGACTCTCCAGGGTGTTCTGATCTCTTCCAGTCAGAACACACTGCAGCCTCTGATTCACACTGGATAATTCTGTGACACCACCAGTTCCATGGCGTTCCCTGACCAGTACAATGTGACTGAGGCGCAGAAACGACAGTTACATCCAGTCTAACGTCTGAATCAGACGGTCACGATGACACGGGATGGAAAATGACCAGCCAACAGACCAATCAATCAATCATAGTCTGATATTTTGAGGCAAAAGACCTTTGATAAAATCAGATCATTCTTTGCTGGTTTTATTTTATTTTGTCAGATGTATTTGTATATTTGTATGGATCATTCTTTCCTGGACCTTATGGTTAAAATCACAATCAGAACGTTTTTTCAGAATTTTTCAGATAAAATACAAAGTGTAAAGTGCAGAGATTTCCAGCTGCAGGCTAAAATAAGAGCACCTCTTTGCCACAACTGCATTTTTATTTTATTTTATTTAATTTGTATTTATTTTATTTTATTTTATTTTATTTGTATTTATTTTATTTATTTAATTGTAATTTTATTTTATTTTTATTGATTTTTTATTTTATTTTATTTTATTTTTATTTTATATTATTTTAGTTTAATTTATTTAATTTAATTTTATCTTATTTTAGTTTTATTTTATTGTAATTTCATTTAATTTAATCTTATGAGGTAAAAAGTAAGTATTCATTCATTACTACTTCAACTTCAACTTTATTTATAGAGCACTAGGAAGTGACACCTAGTCTGTAGTTTTCTCATGACCTACAGAGCATGTGTTTACATCTTTTCATTTAAAAAAAAATCACCAAATCATACTGTTTTTGAAATGCGGTGACTGCATAGAAACATAAGTATCATACACAGTCCTAGTGATGTTATAACTTATATTGCATAAAGATATAAATACAAATAAAACATATATTGTCACCTACATACATCTGGATATGCACTATTAACATATGTACTTTTGTTAAATATATTACCTGTAGTACCTACAAGAAATATGTTTCATCTGCGACAGAACAGGTACCAAGGTTTGAATAGTTTTGGATTTTTCACTATAGTTTATAGTTTATTGATTTTTCAGTTTAGTTTTATTTAGTTTCGACTTTTTTTTTCTAATTCAGTTCACTTTAATTATTTTTTAGAGCAGATTTGATAGTTTTTATTAGTTTTAATTTTTTTCTAAAAACTTAGTTTTAGTTTAGTTTTAAGTTTTTTTTTTATTTTTTATATCTTTTCTCTTCTTCTCTGTCGTCGTATTCAAATCAATCCCAGACAGGACTCTGCTGCTTTAGTCTCCATGTTTCCAGGTAGAGTGGGGACCAGAAGACGACTGGAAACCACAAGTGAACACAAGTGACGGACCCTTAAATATCATATGGTAACAGCAGAGAAAATTGCTCAAGAGAAATAAATTTATTTCGTATCAATCCGACATTGACTAAGACAAAAACGAAGGGAATTTTATCCATAATTTTGATCCGTTTTAGTTAGTTTTGTAAACACACAATACAGTTTCAGTTATCATTTTTTTCTTTTAATTATAGTTTTTATTTATTTCAGTTAACGTAAATGTTTTTACAATTTTAGTTTTCATCATTTTGTGTGTATGTTTGCTGCTGATAACACTGTGAATTTCCCCATTGTGGGATTAATAAAGGAATATCTTATCTTATCTTATCTTATCTTATCTTATCTTCCTATCAAAGCTCTGTCACATGACTTATCTTTCATGGACATTTTCAGCATTTGAAAAACATTTGGAAGCAGTAATTACTAAAGAAATAAATAAACTATTCCAGTGGTTTCCAACCTTTTTGGCTCATGACCCCATTTTAACGTCACAAATTTCTGGCGACCCCAGACATTCCAAATGGAGACATTTTTTTTTAGCTAAAACTAATTTGTTTTTGATCATGTAATAGTTTGCTATTTTATGTTGCAAATAAATGTTAATTTCAGAGGACATTTAGTCTGTATAATGTATATTATTGTGGACAGAGGCAGTAAATCCAGGTGTAGATTACTGCGAAAAGGGAGAATTAGATTTTCTTTGGTCAGGATCTGTCCAGTCAGTCCAGCTTGGACTTACAAGGCTGCAATGAATTACTGAACAATTAAGGAATTTTGAATCAATAAATATATACCGGCCACAATGAACATTTGACAGATAAACAGAACCACAGAGCTTCAGCTTTAGCTTCAGAGTTTGTCATGTCTGTTATGGATTATGATTGTCTCTGTCAACTCAACATATATTTTATGAGTACGTTTTTGTTTTTTGTTTTGTATTTTTATCAGTTACTTGAAATTTCAGGCGACCCCATGTGGGGTCCCGACCCCAAGGTTGAAAAACACTGGGCTAAGGGTTTAACATTAATAAGTACAATTAGCAAGAGGATTTGTCTTAAAGGTATAACTGGTCAGGATCTGTCCAGTCAGTCCAGCTGGGATTTACAAGGAGGACAATTAATACTGAACAAACAAGAACTGAAACTATGAATTATGAAAGAGCTGCAGCATCTGAAACTGACCACAGTGAACATGTGACACAAACAGAACCACAGTGCTGCAGTTTCACAACCACAGTTTGTCATGTCTGTTATGGATTACACTGGGTTACAAAAAAATGTTTTTGCAAGTTGTCTTGGTTTTTTCAACTGAATTCGGACCATTTTGCACCGCTAAATCCAAAAATGACATCTGTTTTTCTCCATCAGGTCAGGTTTTTTTTTGCAAATTTGATTTTGAAAAATTTGATCTTCTCAAAAAATTGATTACATTTTTGTGACTTTATCAGTTGATTTTTTATATAGTTCTCACCCAAAATAGGTTTTAAGAGAAAAAAAAAACATTTGATCACTTGATTCCTGTTAGGTACAATGGTGTATTCAGCGCAGATGTAGCAGAATACGTCAGGCTTATTTTTGCAAGATCTTCTAGTCAAAGCCATTTCATTCACCTGTAATATTAAAAAAACCATTAATCATAAATTGGCAAAAGTAAAATCTTCAGAACTCGTTTATTGCAAGAAATATGAAAGAATTTTGTATCATATGATGTGAAAATGCCCATAAATGTAAGCAAAAATGTTCAAAAGCCAATATGTAGCATAGTTCAGAAAGTTGACCTGATTGAGCAAAATGAATGTGATTTTTGGATTCAGCACCAAAATGATCCTAAATCAGCTCAAAAAAACTGAAACAATACATTTGTTGTTGACCAGTTTTATGATTGTATCTCTCAACTCACCATATATTTTTTATTTGTAAGTTTTTTATTTTTATCAATTACTACAAATTTCAGGTGACCCCATTAGAATTCCAGGCGACCCCATGTGGGGTCCCGACCCCAAGGTTGAAAAACACTGAACTGTTCTGTCAGGAATGTAGCATACATCAGTCTTTTTTCTTTTTTTTTTTTATATTATGCATACATCAGTCTTGTATTGTTGCAGACTTGTGTTTGGATGTTTTCAGTGGAAAATGTGACATATGTGTACCTGTCCAAACTCCAGCAAACAGCAGACAACGTATGCCTCCAGTCTATATTCGAACACATGCTGGATGTTTGTCAGTTTGCCCTCACAGCACCCTCCCTCCCTCCCTCCCTCCCTCCCACTCACTCCTTCCTCCTGTTGCACCACATCTCCCAGGCAGCAACAGGTACGATAACACCGTGCAACCTCATTTCAGGCCAGTTGACAGTGAACGGAGCAGAACATGTGAAGCAGCTCCTGCACCTCACCCACCTGTGACCAGACTGGAAACAACAAGAGGCAGAATAAGCATCTTCAGCATCCTCATTAGGATCTCCCCCGGGAAGGCGATGATCATAATAACATCGGGAGGGAGGGGGGATATGTGCCTGAGCAGCATTCCAGCGATGGAGCCCAGAAATACACCTGAGGAGGAAACAGAAGGACAGTGAAAGCTGTGATTCAAATGAAACGTCCTCACCTCACCTGTGAAACCTGAGTGAACCTGAAATGTGTGAATTCCAGATCATGTGACACCTTAACCCTTTCACGCATAGTGGTCACCACAGTGGACAGCTGTTCAAAGCTGTTCTCTTGTATATTCATGGATTTGGTTGTTTTAGTTCCAGATCAGCTGACACAGTGGACACTTACCCATCATCCCACACACTGACATTCAGACCATTACTGTAACATTCCTGTTCTTGATAAATCTGATCTGCACTAACATGTTTTAGTGTAAAAAAAAAACAAAAACCAACAACTGCTAATTGTTATTAGACTGAAATTAACAGTTTTTGGTTGTTTTTTTTTGTTGCTTTTTTTTTTAACAAAAGTTGTTGTTTTTTTGTATATTATCTCCATGAATTGAGTAATAACTAGTATTAGAGTACGTTAAAATGTGAGAAAACATCAGATTAGCAGCATTAAACATGTTTTTATTTCATTTTTTTCAAATCACTTTCTGATATTGGGTTTTAAACATATGTTTCTTTACTTCAAAAATTAAATGCATGGATATTTTTGGAACTCCTTAGAAAAAAAAAATTCGATCGCATTGTTTTTTTCATGCCTAAGGAGGAATAAAACACCGAAGAAAAAAATCTCAGCTAAGGTTAAACATGTTTTTATTTCAGAGTTTTCACACCGTATATCAGTAAATGCATGTTTTTTTGCTTCTAAAATTAAATGCATGGTGTCCGGGTGAGTGGACATTTTTGTAACTCCATGAAAAATAGGTTCATAAAAAAATTCAGTTGCATTGTTTTTGTTTTTTTGTTTTTTTTTAAATGCACAAAGAGGAATAAGAATTACTCAGGGAAAAAAAGTCTTGCTCAAGGTTCTCATAATTCGTTCATGAAAGGGTTAATGCCATCAGTGCTGTTTTCTCACATTTGAACATGCTCTAATACTAGTTGTTACTCAATTCATGGAGATAATATGCAAAAAAAAACAAAAAAACAACCTTTTTGATTAAGAAAACTGTTAATTATAGTCTAATAACAATTAGCAATTGATTTACACTAAAACATGTTACTGCAGATCAGGTTTTATCTAGAAAAGCAAAGTTCTAGTACTGGTCTGAATGTCAGTGTATTATGGGATGGTGCATAAGTGTCCAGTGTGTCGGCTGATATGGAACTAAAACAACCAAACCCATGAATATACAAGAGAACAGCTGCAGAAGAACTGTCCACCGGAGTGACCAGTATGCATTAAAGGGTTAAAAACACCTGATTTCACGAGGTCACATTCTTGACCTTTAGTATCATATACCACAGGGCTGTCAAACTCATTCTGGTTCAGGGGCCACGTTCAGCCAAATTAGATCTGCAGTGGGCCGCACCAGTCAAATAATAATGTAAGAATATAGAAATAATGTCAACTCCAAACTTTTCTCTATGTTTTAGGGTGAAAAAAGTACAATTACATTATGAAAATGTTAACATCTACAAATTATCCTGTAAAACAATGTGAATAATATGAACAAAGTGGAATTTTAACAATATTATGTGTCAGTTTATCATTTACACATGTGCATTACAACTCACAGATCACAGTCAATCTACAAATACACAAAATATTTCATAACAGGCAGAATATTGCTGAAATTGCACTTTTTAAGACATCTCAGGTTGTTTCTATTTGTTCAGGTTATTCTTTTTTTGAGAAATGATAGTTTGTTTTATCACAGGGTTCTCAAACTCCTGTTCTTTCAGGTTCCACATTCAGCCTGATTTGATCTGCAGTGGGCCAGACCAGTAAAATAAGAACAGAAGAACCTAGAAATAATGACAACTGCAAATTTTTGTCTTTGTTTTAGTGCAAAAAATAACATTAAATTATGAAAATATGTACATGTAAAAACTACCTGAACAAAAAAGACATGAACAACCTGAAAAAAACTGAAATTTTTTCAGAAAAATCAGTGCAATTTTAACAGTCTTCTTCCTCCACTTCTCATTAGTCCATGTTCATCCCAGATCAGATCTACAAAGACACTAAACACTGAGGAACAGGAAGAAAAGAGTTCAAACTGGACTGAATTTAATACAGACATTTCAGGTTGTTCAGATTTATTCAGGTTATTCACATTTTATTGGTACAGGAGAGTTTGGAAATGGAAATATTTTCATAATTTATTATTTTTGCACTAAAACAAAGGGAAAAAAATAAGGATGTCATTATTTATAGGCATAATATGAAATTATTTTTTCACATGAAACCAAAAAGAATATTTGGAGTCATTATTTTTAGATTATTCTGCTATTATTTTACTGGTAAATTCATCGCGCGGGCCGGATTGGAACCTTCAGCGGGCCAGTTTTGGCCCCTGGGACGCATGTCTAACACCTGTGATCTACAACAAGCACATACAGCAGTGGTTTCAGCCTTTTTTGGCTCCTGACTCCATTTTAACATCACACATTTCTGGCGACCCCAGACATTCAAAACAGAGACTTTTTTTTTTTTTTGGCTAAAATTAATTTGTTTTTGATCATGTAATAGTTTCCTATAATTTGTTGCAAATAAACGTTAATTTTACACAACATTTAGGTTATATAATGTAAATTTTTATTAGTACATTTTAATTTTTAAAATTTTTTTTATCAATTACTAGAAATTTCAGGTGATCTCATTTGAATTCCAGGTGACCCCACGTGGTCCATCTACTGTCACTGATCCAACTCCATGGGTTTTACTGGTGAATCCGTGTTGGAGAAGATGACGGTGTTTCCACGGTAACTGCGGAGCCTCTGAACGTCCAAATGGGTCATATCTGATGACCATGAAAAGATGAAGAACTGTATTTTACACCAATTATTTACATGTATTGATGGGATTAGTGGCTGAACAGGTATTAAACAGTTTTCATCAGTAGATGGTTTAGGTTGTTGGTGCTTGTTTGGGTCTTTATGGGTTAACATTTGTCTTTGTTTGTTATTTTTAGCTGTTTATTTCCACAAAGGATTCCCTGAAGTCACGAAACATCATATTTCTTACAGAGTGTGAACAAATTCTGACCTGTTATTAACAAGTTATTTTAATCTGCCCACATGTTAAGGAAGTGTTTGTGCAAGTAAAGAACATTTTAACACATGATAAATAAATTGGCCCTAGACGAACAACTTGTCAACACAAGATAATTATCTGGTTTGTGACACTTTCCAATAAGATGATAATTTATTCACATAAGACACAGTGTGTTTTCACGCTATAGTAACATCTAATTATTTATTCACTTAAGAAAATAACTACAATTGTTAAACTGTTTGAACAATTTAACCATTTATTTGTACGAGATAGTTGTTGTTTTTTTTAAATTTTTATACATCTTTATACTTTTATACTGCTTCAAACTTTGACTTTTTATTTGATTGTATCTTTTATCTTTATCTTATGCTTTCACTCTATCTATCTATCTATCTATCTATCTATCTATCTATCTATCTATCTATCTATCTATCTATCTATCTATCTATCTATCTATCTATCTATCTATCTATCTATCTATCTATCTATCTATCTAAAGTCTGTATCAGTTATCAGACATTAGACATTCACAAAAAGGACCAGATAAACATCCATAAAGACCCAAACAGCCATTTAAAACCAAATCATCTACTGATCTAAAATGTTTAATACCTTCTGAACCCTAAAACCTGTCAATATGTTGAAATAATTGAGCTAAAATACAGTTTATCATCTTTTCATGGTCATCAGATATGACCCATGTGGACGTTCAGAGGCTCCGTAGTTACCATGGAAACACCGTCATCTTCTCCAACACTGATTCTCCAGTCAAACCTATGGAGTTGGATCAATGACAGTGGATGGACACACTGGGTTTATGTTCAGTTTTTGATATTTTTTCTTTGTTTTTGATGTAATAACCCTCAATTTTAATCTGCGTTTTTATAAACATCCACATGATCGGTGAATTAAAAACAGGAAAATACAGATTTTCACAACAAAAAAAAAAGCTAAATACAGAGGTTTATGTTCAGTTAATGACATATTTGACTAAAAAACGGTCACTTTTTCTGACATAATAACCTGTGAAATTAGTCTGAGGTTTAACCACCATCTATATGAATCATGAATTAAATCTAAGAAAATATATGATTTACACTGAAAAATATAAGATACAGAAGATAATATTATAATAAATTGTGATAACTCTTGAGAACAGTTAAACAGAGAGAAAAAAATACTTGTGAACTGACATAAAAGTAGCTCTGGGTCTTCTAGGCTCCTGTCCTGTTTGATGCTTTGTTTACTGGTATGTTTTTCTCTTTATCTTTCTTATTTAAGCCCCTCCTCCAATGATTTTTCTACCCCTAACCACACTGTAAAAAAAATCTGTCATTTAACAGAATTTTCACTGTTTATTTTACAGATTTTTCCTGTATTTTTAAGATACAGGAAAATATCAATGAAATGACAAAAACAGACTGTGATTTTACACGTCAAATGTAAAATAACATGAAAAAACTGTAACTGTGAATAACCATAAAATTTCAATTTTTTAAAAGATTTTTTTTTTTCACAGGAAAATACAGTCAAAATACATTTGCAAATGTATCATACTTTCACAAATATTTATTTTCTATTTATGAGATTAAACTGTTAATTTAAAGTTTAATACTGTAAAAAAAATAATAATAAAATGACATAAAATAAAATTACTGATAATTAACCATGAAAGAAGTATTTGTTCTGTCAGTTGAACCAGACTTGTTTGTTAATTGACAAATATCTTGTGTAATTACAGGAGGTTTCACAACAAAAATGTTGAATAAATGTATTTTTGTGAATGTATAACATGTATAAGCACTGATAAACTGTCCAAATACAGTTTTTATCAGTGGATTGGACAACTGAGTCTCATTGAAAATTAGATAGATAGATAGATAGATAGATAGATAGATAGATAGATAGATAGATAGATAGATAGATAGATAGATAGATAGATAGATAGATAGATAGATAGATAGATAGATAGATAGATAGATAATTGGATTGTTTTAATAGATGTAAATATTCTTTATTAAACATTAAAAAGTCAAAAAAAATATGTAAAATCACATGTAAAGTTAGGGCAAAAAACTGTATTTTAATTATGGAAAATTACTGTATTTTTATGAGATGGTTATTTTCCGTTATCTAACAGTATTTTTTCGGCACCCCTGCTGCCAGAATAATACTGTTGTTTTTTTTTTTACAGGTTTTTTTGTTTTTTGTTTTTTTTTTACAGTGCAAGATTATTCTGTGGCTTAATTAAAAACGCTGGACTTCATGTGACATCTGCAAATTATATTCTAAGGGTTTCCTCTGTGTTAAACCATGATAAGATCTTGAGTGTCAAGATGTGATGAGTTATGAGTGAAACAATCCCAGGATCTCCCCCTGGGGTCCACACACTTACATTATTGATTCCTCTGAGATTCAATTTATTTTTTTTACTTTATAAAAGTCATGTTGGACTGCACAGTGGCTCAGTGAGTATGTTTACATCCACACTCAGATTCCACTAATGTTCACAATTTGACAATATTCTGCATTTTACAGACATGTGAGATACACTGACATTATTCTACTTTCATGAAGGTTTTTCAAACATGTATACAGAGCATTCAGAAATGGAATCTGCTCTGGTCAAGATAGATACTCATGGAGAAAATACAAAAAATCTGACTTTTTCAAGATGGTATTTGAAGGAACTTAAAGGAAAGCTGAGTTCACGGAACATCTAATGCGGAAATCATTGAAAAACACTAAAAATTTGAACATGTAGAGGAATATTCATTTTCACTGGCCATGAAAACAGCTTATTCAGAATATGTTTAACCCATAAAGACCCGGGGGTACTTCTGTGGCAGCTCCCAGATGAATTTATCTGTATTTAACCTTTCTTAAGCAATTTATGACCATTTTATATTATAAAAGGGAAGTGGACTCTAGTTGTGTGTATGTGTGTGTGTCTCAGGCATCACACAAAACCCGTACAGAGCTGACTGCTGCAGTTCGATAGACTGATGCATTTATGATCAAGGAAGAGACTAAAGGAAACAGCAAGCTGATAGGACCAAGAGTTTGGGAGATATGAGTAATTTTGGAATACAATAGCAGTACAATCAAGTTGTGTTGCCCATGGCTGTTGACGGGAAGTGCAGTACCACACTGCATGCTGGGAAATGAGGTTAAAAACAGGAATGACACATTTACTAACTTCAGTCCCTAGATTTCGGTATTGATATATTAATTCCACGCATTTGTGTCTTCTGGCTTAGACTACTGGAACGGCCTGTTCACATATTTAAACAGAAGGAGCTGAGTGGTCTACAGTTTGTCCAGAACTCTGCTGAAGGTTTCTGAGCCGCACACACAGGAGAACCCACATCACTCCCATTCTTAAACCACTCCGCCGGCTCCTGTTTTATATCGTTTTCATTTTAAAATTCTGCCGCTAACTTTCTGGGCTCTCCATGGCCAGGCCCCCGCATACACTACTTCCCTGATCCAGCCCTACAGCCGGACTCGTAGCCTGAGGTCTTCAGGGCAGAACCTGCTGATGGTTCCACACACCTGTTTGAGCACACGGGCTGACAGGTCTGTTAAAGCTGGAGCACCTCGTCTGTGGAATGAGCTGCCTCTACACCTACGCTCCATGGACTCTGGACAGAGTTTGAAAAACACCTCCAAACACTCCTGTTCTAACAGGCTTTGGAATTTCCCAGCTGACTGAGGGCCACCTCAAACTGACTGCACTTTATGTATTCATCATGTTTTAATCGTATTTTAATTGTATTCTATTGTGTTTTAATTGTATTTTATTTGCACTGTTTATCTGTACTTTGCAATGTAAAGCACTTTGTGACTCTGTCTGTGAAAAGTGCTCTATAAATATCATTTACTTACTTATTTAATTGTCACTTAGATGTCGCTTTGAATAGAGTTTTTATTCATCACTTCAGATCTGCACTGTTCCTTTTAAGCCAAAAGTTTTTATCTGTTTAATCTGCTTGTCTCTTTTATCTGTTTTACCTATTTATCTGATTTTTGTTTGTTTGTTTGTTTGTTTGTTTGTTTTTCTCATGCCTTCTGCTGTAATGCTTTTAATGTTTAATGTAAAGCACTTTGAATTGTCTTGTACATGAAATGTGCTATAGAAATAAAGCTGCCTTGCCTTGCCAACATTTTAAAGAATAATTTACCAAACAATTTTTATCTGTATCTCTTCCCAAAAGTCAGCCCTCCCCAGCATAAAAACTACCTCATCTATAACCAGGGTTCCCCATGGGTCAGCGCACTAGTTCATTATAATATTACCGTCTGTAATTCAGCCTTTTTCTGGGAAAATATGATATTTTCCTATATCTAATTCACTGATCAGGTAGATGTTCATTAAAGCTCCTATTAAAGTTGATTTTTATAATATCAAAAACTGAGAAAATTGAAGAAAAAGTAACTTTGACAACAAATATATCAATAATTGAACATAAACCGTGTGTCCATCCACTGTCACTGATCCAACTCCATGGGTTTTACTGGTGAATCAATGTTGTAGAAGATGACGGTGTTTCCACGGTAACTACGAAGCCTCTTAATGTTCAAATGGGTCACATTTGATGACCATGAAAAGATGAAGAACTGTATTTTACACTGATTGTCTGACATGTATTGACAGGATTAGTGGGTCAGTGGGGATTAAACAGTCGATGCTTTTGGGTCTTTAAGGGTTAATGCATGAAATACATGAAATATTTCAACATATTAACAGGTTTAGTGGTTCATAAGTTAATAAACATGGTGGATCAGTATCATGTTGGTCACCGGTACCTGTTTGGGTCTTTAAGGGTTACCATGACATAACTGAATAAACTTGAGTTTAAATGGGATTTTATTTTTAATCATATAGAAGATGAACCAAAACAGAAAACAGATGGAACGTTTTCAAAGGAGTGAGAGTGGAGGAAGAGTTTACCGAGGATTGTGAGAGTGAGGACCATGTTCTTCATGATTTTATCACACAGAGAGCCGCATGCGCTCTCGCTGCTGTCCACGATGGGCTCCAGATGACTCTCGTCCATCCTGACCTCCACTTGCTTTTGCATCTTGTTGGCACTGAAAGTAAAAACAGAAGATGATTATTAGGCAGCTATCAGCTGGCACAAAAATGAAACAGGAATTCATTGCTGTATCATAATCTTTTGAAGCCACAGATTTCATTAGTGATCCAAATAAAGGCAGAGGACTGTGTGTGCCCTATGGGTGTTCTGCTGTAATGGAGTATGAAGCAGGTGGAGCTGAAGGCCCACACCAACCACAGGTCAACAGCAAGGGTGTTATCGTTAACGAAAACTAACGACATGACGAAAACTAGAATTCAAAAAACATTTTCGTTAACTGAAATAAATAAAAACTATAATTAAAAGAAAAAAAAAACATAACTAACTGAAACTGTATTGTGTGTTTACAAAACTCACTAAAACGGATAAAAATTATGGATAAAATTCACTTTGTTTTCATCTTTGTCAACGTCAGATTGATACTAAATCGATTTATTTCCCTCGAGCAATTTTAGCTAGCGGCACCGTACGGTACTTCATGGTCTGTCACTTCTCGTCACTTGTTTAAAGTCGTCTTCTGGTCCCCACTCTACCTGGAAACATGGAGACTAAAGTTTGGAGAAAGCAGCAGAGTCCTGTCTGGGATTGATTTGAATACGACCACAGAGAAGAAGAGAAAAGAGACCACTGAACTACGACTAAACTAAAACTAAGCATTTAGAAAAAAATTAAAACTAATAAAAACTAGCAAACCTGCTCTAAAAATGAATTAAAATGAACTGAATTAGAGAAAAAAAAAGTCAAAACTAAATAAAACTAAACTATAATGGAAAATCCAAAACTATTAGAACCTTGGTAGGTGGTGAAGTCCACAGTGAATAACAGATTCAGAATAGTCAGTGTTATGCAGAGCTACAGACTAGGCAGGACATTCAGGTAACACTAAATATTAAAGCTAGGTTAAAAAATACAACAGGAAAATTATGAAGATTATTTTGTGTCTGTATTATGCAAGCAAAAGGAAAAAAGGCAAACAAAAAATACAGTTAAAAAAAAAAAAAAATCAAGATTTGAAAACAAAAATGAAGGTTTCAAAATTTTTAAGCCAAACAAAATCGACTGTTTTCTCATTTTCTTTCATTTCAGATCTGAAACTTCTGTTTGCAGGACAAAATGTTTGGTCATTTTCAAAGTTTTGGTTGTCAGTCTAAAGTGGGCTGGACCAACAGGCACCAGCTACACTGTCAATCCAAAGCAAGCTGCCAATAGAAATCCACCCCTGCTCGTCTAGATCCCGCCCATCATGTTCACTTGAACTTACAAACAAAACTTTTTGATTTGCAAAAGATTTAGAGGTGCAAAACCTTTGGACTGGCAACCAAAACTTTTAATATGACCAAACATTTTGGCCCACAAGCAGAAGTTTCAGATCTGAAATGAGAGAAAACGAGAACACAGTCGATTTTGTTCAGCTTAAAAATGTTGAAACCTTCATTTATGTTTTCAAATCTTGAGGTTTTTTTCAAAACTGTATTTTTTGTTTTCTTTTTTTCCCTTTGCTTGTATTGCTAAACTAAAACTAAGCATTTATTTGAGAACGAAAACTAATAAAAACTATCAAACCTGCTCTAAAAACTAAATTAAACAAACTGAATTAGAGAAAAAAAAGTCAAAACTAAATAAAACTCAACTATAATGAAAAATCCAAAACTATTAGAACCTTGGTCAACAGTGGAGTTAATGATGCCAAGCACTGCAGTGAGGGTGGAACAGGTTCTGCACTATCACCCAGCAAAAGCCACCGTCTTATCCGACAAGTAAAAAATAATGAACTGATTTTAGGAGTTGTTTTGACAACATGACTCCAACTGAACAAAGGCAAAGGAACTCACAGTTACACGCTTTACAGTCGTTTTTTCAGTGTGTCATTGGGTAATTAATGGAGGTACATGCACACACAATTAAATGCAATTAAATCCTAAGAATTTACATTCCGACTGCATGCAAAGTTGCAGAAAGTTCACAGATGGCTGTCCATATTTAGTGAAACAATTAGCATAGAATCAATAACGAGCGTGTTTATGATCTGCATTTTACACAAATTACTCCAGTTTTACTCGGTGAATTTGAATAAACAGAACACCAGCTGTTGCTCATATCCTCCTCTCTGCTTCTGCTGCTTGTGTTAGACGACTGTGTTAAATGATTAAATGATAATTTATAATAATATCCCTACTTGATTTCTGGGTTGAATCAGTCAGTAATGCGTGTACGATCTTACAATGAGGGGAAATGAGGTGTGCTTTTCTGCAGGCTGTGTTTGTCATGTTGTGAGGTTGGTGATTATGTTTTCTGACAGCTTATATATTTCTAATTCTGCTATTTTTTACCTTTTGATGTTAGAAAATTATTTAAAATGAGTCTTTCCAATCATCAGAGGTGGGAAGGCGCAAACTAAGCAGCACAATCAGACATCTGTATTTGTCTTTGCACCGTTTTACTCCCTACATTTTAACACAAATATCTGTCATTTCAGCAGAGTTTATAATTTAGTTCAGTATTTGAGAAGAATCCGCGGTTAGTTTTACATCTTCAACATGAAGACTCATGTCAACCTAAACTGACAGACTAATAACACTTAAAAAGACTATTAAGACATCCCTTAAGTGTGTCTGTCAGCGTGCGTCACATATTACAAATGGATCAGGATGGAAACACTTTAAAAGATGTAAAAATGGACCCAAAAAATCACATTAAGACACAAAAAAAAAGGACACACGATTTAAACCACATAGTTGGAAACTGATAGAACTCAACAAAAATGAAGTGTCTATTATTGCATATGCTGTATATTTCTAACCCTTTCATGCATAGTGGTGTATGTATGTGTGGCATATGTTTTTGAATATGACTTTCTTTCTTTTTCTTTTTGTGTGTATCATTATTTTATGCTTCCTTGAATTTTCATTTCTATATTGTGTTGTGCAAAGAAGTCAAATAGTAGTAATTAGGAAACTTGTATCATATCCATATTCGAAATAAATCAATAAAATAAATAAATAAATAAATGAACAATGAAAAGTATGCGCAGAACAAGCTGTGGAGTGACTGTGGAATAATCTAGAACAGGAGACAAAGGAAAGTACAAACATAAATGTATTTAAAAACAGGTCTGAAGAATTGTTTCTAAACTGGTAAATGGAACATGAAGGATAAAAAATAGTATTGTTGCAAAGACCAGTCGTGGCTTCTTGGAATTAAGAGAGAGTAATTTGAATTTCAGAGATTTTCATGTGTGTGAGTGGATTAAAGTGAGGGCAGATGTGAAGTCTGGATGAACTGGGACTGTGGGTGTGAAATTATGGGATGGACTTTATGATGCATTTAAGTTATCCACTCCTTTGGTGAAGTTTAAAAAAAAAAAAAAAAAAAAAAAAGAGTACTTTAAGTTTAAATTATTCAGAAATATTGAATTGAGATGGTAGATGTGTTTTTGTTGTTGATCTTTTTTTTTTTATTTGTTGTTATTCTGCTGTGAATGCTCGATGCTGTTCACATTTAAGTTGATGTAAGTGGTGTATTAGTTGAAAAGGAGAGGCAAAAAAATCTGCTTTTGCTTCTAGAATATTCCTTTTTTGGTTTTTATGTTTATTACAATTGATGCACTGAGTACAATGACTGATGAAAAACCAAAATAAAATGTATTCATTCATTCATAAATAGCGGTCGCTCCAGTGGACAGCTGTTCAAAGCTGTTCTCTTGTTTATTCATGGATTTGGTTGTTTTAGTTCCATGTCAGCCAACACAGTGGGCACTTATGCACCATCCCATACACTGACATTCAGACCAGTACTGTCACTTTGCTGTTATTGATAAACCTGATCTGCACTAACATGTTTGAGTGCAAAAAAAAATGCAAAATGTTATTAGATTGTAATTAACAGGATTTTTTTATTTATTTGTTGTTGTTTTTTTTGCATTTTTAAACAAAAAGGTTTTTTTTTATTTGCCTATTATTTCCATGAAGTAAATAATAACTAGCATTAGAGTATGTTAAATTGTGAGAAAACATCAGAATAGCAGCATTAAAATGTTTTTATTTAATAGTTTTTACACAGTAGATCAGTAAATACATGTTTCTTTGCTTCTAAAATTAAACACATGGTGTCCAGCTGAGTGGACGTTTTTGTAACTCCATGAAAAATAGGTTGATAAAAAAAATTCAATCACATCGTTGTTGTTTTTTTCATGCCTAAAGAGGAATAAAAATATTCAGGAAAAATTGTCTTATTAAGGTTCTCATGATTCATGCATGAAAGGGTTAAGAAAGAGCCACCTTAGGTCGAGTTAAAGAAACTAAATATGCATCATATGTATATACTTAGTTATGTATTATATATATTAATACAATATAAGCCCGGACCTTGTATTTACTAAAATGCTTTGATTACAATGGACTTAAATGATTTCAGTTTTATGACATTGCTATAAAATGTTCAGTATATGCTACTCATTTGTAGAAATAGTCAAAAGTACGAAACAGTTTCATATGAATGGATTTAAATCCCTCAGTTTTAGTCCTGACCACACCTTTGTATCTGTGCAGTGCATTGTGGGTATTGTTCCTGTTGCTGTAAATGTGTTGTTTTTCTGTGCAGGGGTTCAGTGGGTTGTGCTGTTAGTGTTCATGTGGACTGAATGTGTGTGTCGGTGTTTATTGGCCTTTGTGTGTTTGTCTGTGTATTTTTGTACAGCTGCACCAGGAGTCACAGCCACAGGAACAACGATGGCTTTACTGTTCAGATACATTCACTTTAATACAATGTGAAATTTTAAGCGTTATCTAATTAAGTGCACTGTCTGCATGGACCCATGACATTGAGCTAATTTTGTTTAAACTTCCAACTGTAGCATAATGTATGAAGTTGAAAAATTTTTACAAAGAAATTAATATTGTATTAGATTTAATTTAGATCTACTTGGAAATGAGTCCAATGAACTGATGACATTAACCCTTTCATGTATGAATTATGACAACCTTAGTCAATATTTGTTTCTTGAGTGTTTTTATTCCTTGTTTGGCATGAAAAAAACAACGCAACTGAATTTTTTATGAACCTATTTTTCTTGGAGTTCCAAAAATGTCCATTCAGCTGGACACCATGCATTTGATTTTTGAAGCAAAGAAACATGGATTTAAAACTCGTCATCAGAAAGTGATGAACTGTGTGAAAATCATGAAATAAAAACATTTTTAAAGCCACTAATGCTGTTTTATCACATTTTCTCATACTCTAATACCAGTTGTTATTGAATTTATGGTGATAATATGCAAAAAAAAATTAAACTTTTTGATTAAGAAAACTGTTAATTACAGTTTAATAACAATTAGCAACTGATTTACACTAAAACATATTACTGCAGATCAGGTTTATCAACAAACAGCAAAGCTATTTTTTTTTTTACCATTTTACTTATTTATTTAAACAGGACAGATGTAGTGCACCAGGTTCTAACACTAGTGCTGATTTCCACTTGTAGTCCCTGAACAGGCTGATGTTCTGTGGAAGTAAAACCGTCTCATCATATTTTGAATTATAAAAGCTATTGAATTTCTAGCACTGAATTTTTTGTCTTTGAATTCAACTATGTTCATAAATTTAGAATAAAAAAAAATTCAGATATAAAAAATTCAGATGCAAAATATTCAAAAGCAAAAAATTCAGGTCACACATCCGCGCTGACCGTCTTCCTGCATTGGCGTCACATGACCAACCTAACGTAACTCGATTGGCCGGCTGTCGTTTTGACTTACAATAGAATCCATTGCTTGTCCTTGTCTGATTTTTTTTGCATCTGAATTTATTTTTATTCTAAATTTATGAACATAGTTTAGGTTTAGGTTAGTTTATTTCAGACATAGACATAATAAAAAAAACATATGAAACCAAAATAAAAATAATCATAATAATAATAATAAACAATACACAGATAAAAAAAAAATCAAACAATAGAAAAATAAAAAAAGTAGTTGAATTCAGAGACAAAAAATCAGATGCTTAATTTCATTGCAAAAAAATTAAGCACAAGAAATTCAATGGCTTTTATAATTCAGAATCTGATTAGACAGATTTCCTTCCATAATGTTCCCACTAAAAAACAGACATTAATTAAAACTAAAACATTAAAAAACAGTAAAAAAAAAAAAAAAAAAAAATGCATTTCTATAATTCCATCTCTATAAAACATTCATTCACATCCAACCATTCACTCTTATTTGTCCCACTGCAGTCCGTCACACACATTTATGGTCTGAATGTCAGTGTATTATTATGGGATGGTGCATAAGTGTCCACTGTGTCGGCTGATATGGAACTACAACAACAAAACCCATGAATATACAAGAGAACAGCTGGAGAAGAACTGTCCACTGGAGTGACCACTGGAGTGACCTCTGGAGTGACCACTGTGCATGAAAGGGTTAAGTCTAATGATTCTACAAAACAACTGACATTGGAACAAATCTGAAGTTAAATGAACTTGGCATTTAGTGTGTTGGACTTAAAATAGCAATTCCATTCAAATCAAGCATTTCAGTTTCATACACTCAAGTTTTCATTACTCATTGCTTCAATTTTTTAAGGCAACGAGTTACCTCAGATTTCTTCAAAGTAAACTCAACTTTTCCGGTCTGACAGTGTACGCACACACAAGCATGCATACATACACTTTAATAACCTTCATATTACATTAATGAGGCAGGAGATTCCATCAACTTCACCCAGAAAAAGTAGAAATGTACTTCAAAAAGATGCATTTTATTTCTACATATTTGTTTCTTTTTCTTTCTTTCTTTTTTTTTTTTTTTAATCCCCTTCACAGACTATTCCTCCCAGGGTCCACACACGACATTTAGACCTTAATGATGAGGTCTGAAAATACATGAAATACATCTACAGGTTCATTTCAGAGGCTGTATTTTTCACTTTCACTCCTTTATTGAGTGATAAGATAAGATAAGATAAGATAAGATAAGATAAGATAAGATAAGATAAGATAAGATAAGATAAGATAAGATATTCCTTTGTTGATTCCACAATGGGGAAATTCAGTGTTATCAGCAGCAAACATACATATATACGTAAAACAAACAGTCATAAATTTGAATAAAAAAGGTGTTTAAAAGGAGAGCGCAAATACGGTTTGATATGATAACGTCACTAACCAATGTATTAGAGAAATTATTCAAAGAGATATTGTTTCCAAACCTGCAGCTGTTTTTTATTGGAATAATATTTACTATGACATAGACTGGAAAAACACTTGGATCCTGTCAAAGAAACGTATTTTTACTAATAAGGTATGAGAAGTTACTTTTAAATTGATCCATAGATGTTATCCGGTGAAGACCTATCTGGTAAAATATTAAAAGAATATTGATACTCTTTGTTCTTTTTGCAGCAACGCAGAGGAAACAATCTGTCATTTATTTTGGGATTGCACCTACACACATACAGTTTGGATTGATTTAAATAGTTTTATAAACACAAAAATTGACTCTTCATGTAAATTGAACTTTCAACACATTTTATTTGGCCTATCACAAACTGATCAAATAACTCCAGAAAAAAGATATATTATCAACCTTTGGATTATTTTTGCCATATTTCACATTCATTGCTCCAAATTTGCACATCAACGTCCAAACATGCCTGTTTTCAAAGCCCTTTTTCCAATTATGTGGACAAATTGAGGAACAGCATAAATTCTAAAGCAAATAAAACAAAACAAAAAAAAAGTCAAGTGTATAATCTTATTTAATTTGTATAATTTCTAGTTATACCTCGAGCAATTTTTATTTTTATTATATATTTTTTATTTTTTTTTCTAATGTTTTTACTTACATGTATTTCTATATATTTGTAATGTAAAATATTCTGTTAAGTATGAAACTTTCTACGCTTGTTAAGTGTATACTATTACGTATATATACTGTTCAATGTTCATTGTTCAAATTTAAAAAAAAAAAAAAAAAATCACTTTCACTTTCACAGTCAATCCTTGTACTTCACTTCAGGTAGTGATGTTGTAATGTTGTTGTAGTCTGGCGTAAAGCCTCTTTGACTTAAGATCAGCCCGTTTGCAGCCTTTAAATCCCCCGTAGAGTACAGACGTGCACAGTTACATAACAGCCAATGCCCCTTTGACTCCTCTCAACCTTCAGGACTTCAACACCTGGAGGATTCATCCTTGCAAACATGCATGATCAGTAAATTGCACTATTATCTCACAGGATGTGGATGAAGACGAATGTTTGTTTTTTGTTTTGTTTTTTTCATTTTTTTCTAGAAATAGTTTCACTTCCCAGCTCAGAAGGAAACTCTAGAGGAGGTTACACTGCACAAATGAAACATGTCCTCCCTCACCAAACAGACAATAACTGATACATCACTGTTTGCATGGTCCTAAACTTGACAGAGGGAAGAGAGAACATGTAAGGTGAAAGAAAACACCTGCCAAGTCAACCATGTCTGTCTGCAGGACTGTGCTGTGGCATTAATGAGACTTAAGCCTTTAAAGAGGATAAAATTAGCACCCCCAGCAACACAACTGATTGAGTTACGTAACAGAAAAGGGGCTTCCCAGGAAAAGTCAAGGTGTCACCACCTGCCTGATCACCGTTAGCCACGAGACTACTCATTTGAAAGTAACATTTCAGTGTTAAAGTTAAAATACAAACTGAACAAAACAAAAAAACACAGAGGCATCTTTAGTTTTTATGACCTCCTCAGACCCAGGAAATGTCAGCAAAGTACCAGCTTTTTTTTTTTTTTTTTAAATTCAATCATGGAAACATCATGATGCAACAGTTTTTCAGATGCAGTTTTTAAAATTTTGATGGAATGTCCTTTGTGGTGGACAGTTTTCTTCTTTTTTTTTGTATAAAGTTGTGAAACAGAAAACTCATAGCTGGGTCTGAGGAGGTTTAGAAAGTAGTTAAATGAAAAACAATCTGTAAGAACATTAGCAGGATAGAAAGTTTCAAGCAAGAGAAATAAAAAAAAAGGTGGAAGATACATAGTTTTGACTGCGCGCTGAAACTTAATATCAAACATTATTGTTAAAAGCATCAAAAGACGTCGTCACGATGTGTAAGAGACTGATGCAAAGGGTTCAGACTGTATTTACGCATTAGTAATATAATAAAAGCTACAAAGAGCTGCACATTTTATCTGCAAAAGCACCTCCTATGTGATAAATACAGATGAAGTTATTCAACATTTCCTTCATTCTGTCTACTTCTGCATCAGTGATACGACATAATCATCAGCATCCAAAACACAAGCTGCAGAGAATTAGTTCGACATTATGCCATTAAATACCACACTGCTACAGACTACTGAGTAGTTCTACTTCTAATGCTTACCAGCTGTTTTTTTTAACGTTGCTTGGAACTGAAACTATATGAGCAGAGAGCGACTACACAGCCATCGGCATCAGTGAAAAATGTAACAAAGTCATGGCTCATGCATTACTAAATCCAATTCTGAACCTTGGGAAATCTCTTTTTTTGGAAAGCGCTCCTCAATCAATCCTAAAGAAAAAAAAAAAAACAAGAAAAAAACAACAGATGACTTGTTCCTCAGTATTCAGAGTATATCCACAATCCCAGACGGCTGCTCATTCATCTGAAGGGAGGTGCATAAAAGTACACTGACTGGACTTGGAGGTCTGACAGGAGCCTCCCACACCTGAAGGGTGGAGTCACAGCAGCTCAGATTAGCAGAGGAGGAAAAACCCGTGTCGCTGTTTCTGCCTTCGCTCCATTTAGTAGTGATGGGACTGTTGTGTCTTTGAAGGGAGTCGTTCAATCAGGAGTCGTTCAACAGACTGGCTCTGTTCTGTTTTTGCATTCTTTTCAAACACCAGTGTTTGAATGACTAAATAGGCTACATGTGATGATTGACATTCCATTTTAAAGGTGTTGAATTGGTGCGGCAGTAAATATTATCTTACCGTAAAAAAGAATGGTTAGTTCAAATGTGTGGGTTAAATCCATGACATGAGAGGTGACATTAGACAAATGATGGAACTGGAGCAAAAACATCCCAGTACATTATGTGGACTAGTCTGTAGAAGAAAAATGAAGAAGAAAATAAAACATTTTCTTATGAAATAACATTTGATTCTCCTCAAAACAAGAACAAGAAATGTGTGGAAACATACGGAAAAAACTGCACAAAACACGACAGTGATGAATAGGGATGGGAATCAAGAACCGGTTCTTTTTGAGAACCGGATCCCAGTAGCTCGATTCCTTGGAATCGTTTGCCTGCCTGCTCAACAATTCTGCTTAACGATTCCACCTTCGATGCAGATGCACGATGACGTCACACATACGCTGCATTGTTTTGGTCAGAACGAAGACAACATGGAGTTGAGGCAGAAACGTTCTAAACAGACCACACCAGGTCTAAACAGACCACACCAGGTCTAAACAGACCACACCAGGTCCAAACAGACCACACCAGGTCCAAACAGACCACACCAGGTCCAAACAGAACACACCAGGTCTAAACAGACCACACCAGGTCCAAACAGACCACACCAGGTCCAAACAGACCACACCAGGTCCAGACAGACCACACCAGGTCCAAACAGAACACACCAGGTCTAAACAGACCACACCAGGTCCAAACAGACCACACCAGGTCTACACAGACCACACCAGGTCCAGTTGAACTCTGTCAAAGCTTCCATTTCTTCTAAAGGTGGAATCCCTCCAGTCTTCAAACATTCGTCCACATGTGATTCATTTACAGGAATGTCACATATTTGATTCACTACTTAGCGACGCTTGTGAATGCAGCGGCAGAGTGAACGCCGGGTCCAGTTCTGGTTCCGGTGCGGACAACAAACGTCGTGCCCCCTCAAATACAAGTTTCTGAAGGTAGGGGAAAGGAAATGAGGAGCACAACAACAGGAGCCGAGCTGAGTCAAACTGGTTCCACATAGTGGAAATGCGGCAAGAGAGGAATTAGTAAAGAGTCTGGAGTTTCACTGTCACTGCAGATCCCCCCCACCCCCCGTCCCCCCTCATCATCTGTTCTTCTCATTAGTTCATACTGTATATGTTCTATGTTCTGTGCAGATGGAAATCTAACAGACAGTTAATGCAAACACACCTGTTTGTACTCTTTTATTCCTTCACCCAATGAGAATTGATAAGGAATCGGACCAATAAGCAAAATCAATAATGGAATTGGAATCATTAAATTCTTAACTATTCCCATCCCTAGTGATGAATCACTGCAATTACTGAAATACCTGAACTGTAGTGCAATTCTCAGAACAAGAACAGTATGTTGGTAAACTGACAGGCAATCGGACACTCCCTCCTTAAAAAAAAAAAAATGAACGGCTCTTTACAAAGACTCTGTTCCCATCGTTCATTTCAAAGAGCCGTTCAAAAGATTCGATTAATTTGTGAACGTCACACCACTGCCATTTTGTTTGTTTACTTACGCAGCAATAGATAAGAATTCAAGTAAGTTTAGAGGACCGACACGATAAAGAGGTCTTCAAGGATCCCGGAGGCAGTTTTTACTTATGACCCTATGACATTTTTATTCATTTCTTGGATTTGGCTGCAGCTTTTTTGAGTTTTACCAGTAGTTTTTCGTAGAGTTTTATTTTGTTTGAGTGTTTTCAGGTGTTATGAGGATAGCCTTGGTTCATAGAAGCTCAAAACAATATGAAACAAAATTTAGAAAAATATTTATTATAAGCTTCCATAATGCAGTCATTTTGTTCTTGCACACTGTGAAGCATTAACACTGGGGGAAGAAATAGGATTTTAGTTGTAGTCGACTATAGTAAACCTATAATAAACCAAAAAACAACATGAATGATACTTTATGTATGTGTGTATTCATTTGTTTAACCTCCTCAGACCCAGCTATGGGTGTTCTGTCCAGAGTTTCACAACTTTATACAAAAAAAAAGAAAAGAAAACTGTCCACCACAAAGGACATTCTATGAAAATGTATAAAACTGCATCTGAAAAAACTGTTGCATCATGATGTTTCCAATATAGGCACTGATTTCATAAAAAACAAAAAAAGCTGGTACTTTGCTGACACTTCCTGGGTCTGAGGAGGTTAATTTCGTTGTTCCTTTGTTTGATTAGGACAGCGCATATTGATGAACACTCAAATATATTATATGATGTTGTGTAAATATCTTGGATTTATCTAGAAGCTCATTTCCATCTGCTTTTATAACATTAATCTAGAAATATTAAAGAAAAACAGAACTGATTCCACTCATCATGTCTAGGTTAAACCAGCTGTACACTGCAAAAAATCTAAATCTTACCAAGTGTCTTTTTTTTCATTTCTAGTCCAAATATCTCATCACACTAAAAATTAGACAGAATCACCTAAAGATTAAGTTTCCAGTCAGATATAAGAACGGATTTTTAGACAACAGATCTGGAAAATCTTATTTCGAGAAATCTTACCAAGATCATTTTCACTTGTTCCATAGGCAGATTTTTTCTTTTTTTTTTTTGGCTTAATTCATGATTTTTTATTTTTTTTATTTTTTTGCCAACCTTGGCTTTTGTACTCTTTATTGACAGATTTTTCCACCACAGACTCTATGTGGTTAAATAAAGGTTTGTAAAAGCCAATAATGTAATAACGACCGATAACGTGATAACGGCCAATAATGTAATAAATTTGACATTTTTAAAATGTAATAGGCTAATAACGTAATATCTGGCCAATAATGTAATAAAAGTTCTGAACTGATAATCTAATAGCTTTTGGCCAGTAACGTTAGAACTTATTACATTATTGACTCAGTTATTACATTTGCAAAGAATTTTTTTTTACCAGGCCAATAATGTAATAACCAGCCAATAAGTTATGTTATTGATCAAAAGCTATTACGTTATCGGTCATTACATTATTGGCCAGATATTACATTACTGGCCTATTACATTTTAAAAATAGCAAATTTATTATGTTATCGGCTGTTATTACATTATTGGCTTCTACAAGGTTCAGTTAAAAAAATATAATAATAATAATAACAACAACAATGAAAGAATAAAGAATTGAATTAAGCAAAAACAATCTGCCAGTGGAACAAGTGAAAATTATCTTGGTAAGATTTCTTGAAATAAGATTTTCCAGATCTATTGTCTAAAAATCAGTTCGGTAACACTTTACTTGAAGGTCTAGTTTATAATGCATTAAGCGCACATTCATAAGACATTATAATGCATTTATAATGCATTTTAAAAGTCATTACAACAGTTTATGATCATGTACAACAACTCATACCAAGGTTAATAAAGTATTATAAGTGTTGGCCAAATGTATTATAAATTCAGCTTCCATAATATTTTAAACATCCACACCAAAGTGACAACAGTGTTTGTAGGAAGAATCTCCAGTCCTGGGTTACAGAACACATTATCAGTTGTATGATATTATTACACAAGTATGATGACGTATGAGCAGTATCAGCTGGCTCTAAGTAAAGTGTAAATCAAAAATTATACATCAAAGTGTTCTTAATAACTCTTTATTTTGCAAAAACAAAACATTAAAAGAACAGAGACAGTAAATAGAAGTGGTACATGTTGCTTTATACATAAATAAAAAATAATGAGGCAGCTCTAAATCTTTGTTAATTCAAACACATACTTTTTTTTTTTTAAATAAATATAAAATCCCTAAAATAGATGGGTATAGGGACCAGTGAAAAAACCTAACAAAAGTTCTCCACCTAAAAAAATAAATTCCTTCACACTGCTTTGGTGTGGATGTATAAAACATTATGGCAGCTGAATTTATAATACATTAGGCCTACACTTATACTTTATTAACCTTGGTATAAGTTGTCGTACATGATCATAAACTGCTGTAATGACTTTTAAAATGCATTATAAATACATTATAATGTCTTATGAATGTGTGCTTAATGCATTATAAACTAGACCTTCAAATAAAGTGTTACCATAAGTTCTTATATCTGACTGAAAAGTTCCTCTTTTAGGTGATCATGTCTTATTTTAAGTGTGACGAGATATTTTGAGTAGAAATGAGAAAAAAGACACCCGGTAAGATTTGGATTTTTGCAGTGAAAAACCCAAAAGTGTCCTGATTTGACCTTTGTTTCTGATGTTAAATGTTGGGCTTTACTTCAGCTGATCCATGTCCAGCGCAGACATGACACCTCTCACATGCCCACAGGGTAGAAAGTCCGCTGGAACACAGCAGGTGGCATACATCCAATTGAAAGGTGGATTAACTCGGAAGATAAGGAGGAGAAAGTTCAGTCGCTCGGCTTAGACTGTAACATAGAGCTGATGGACTCCACAGTATGTCTTCCTTTCTCTTATTTTTCTTGGGCTATGTTTATCCTTTTTTTATCCAAGTACATCCTATTGCGATACAACATCTCTTCTGCTATTTTCAGGCCTGGTCAAAATAGCAGGAACAAACACATTGCTAATAGTTACATATGAAACAAGAATAAAAGTTAGTACCACAGTAACGAAAGAGAGGTAAATAAAGACCTAAGTCACACTTTCTATGTGAGATATACCTACATCTGTATAACAGTCCAAAAAAAAAAAAAGAAAGAAAGAAAAAAATGACATATCACACTCTGTAATAGGAATAGATACAAAAAAAGAGATGTTAAATCCAGTATGTTCCCTTAAGGCAGGGCTGTCAAACTCATGTTCTTTCAGGGGCCACATTCAGCCCAATTTAATCTGCAGCAAAATAGTAACATGACAGCCGATAAATAATGACAACTACAAATTGTTTAAGTTAAAAAAAAAATGACATTCAATTATGCCAATATTTACGCTTACAAACTATCCAAACAAAAAGGATGTGAATAATCTGAAAAAAATGACATTTGTAAAGAAATATAAGCACAGTCTTATCAATATTTTACCTCGACTTATCATTTATACACATGCATTACAGATCAGATGTACAAAGACACAGAACATTTAGTAACAGGCAGCAAAGAGTTAAAATTGTGCTGAATTTTCTTTAGACATTTCAGGTTATTCATATTTTATTGTTACAGGATAGTTTGTAAATGTAAATATTTTCATGATTTGATTTTTTTTTTTGCACTAAAATTTTTAAGTTGTCAGTATTTATAGGCGTAATGTTAGGTGTTTTTTTTTTTTTTTGAGTAATTTTTAGGTGGTTTTGGGGTCATTTTTGGGTGATTTTTAGGTGTTTTTTGAGTTCATTTTTAGGTAGTTTTAGGGTAATTTATGGGCGTATTTGGGTGATTTTTGAGTAGTAACTTATCATTTCTACATGTGCATTAGGGATCAGATCTGCAAAGACACTAAACATTTAGTAACAGGCAGAATATTGTTAAAATTGCGCTGAATTTTCTTTAGACATTTCAGGTTGTTCATATTTGTTCAGGTTATTCACATTTTATTGTTACAGGATGGTTTGTAAATGTAAATATTTTCATAATTTGATATTTTTGTTGCAGTAAAATTTGAAGTTGTCATTATTTATAGGCATAATGTTAGGTGTTTTTTTGAGTAGTTTTTATGTGGTTTTAGGGTAATTAATGGGTGAATTTGGGTGATTTTTGAATAGTAACTTATCATTTCTACATGTGCATTAGGGATCAGATGTACAAAGACACTAAACACTTAGTAACCGGCAGAAAAGAGTTCAAATTGTGCTTAATTTTCTTCAGATATTTCAGGTTGTTCATATTTGTTCAGGTTATTCACATTTTATTGTTAAAGGATAGTTTGTTAATGTAAACATTGTCATATTTTACTGTTTTTGCACTAAATCAAAGAGAAAAAAAATGGTGTTGTCATTATTTATAGGTTATTATGGTATTATTTTTGAGTTTGATGCCTTAACTTGCACTTTGCAAATTCATCCTGCAGGGCCGGATTGGAACCTTTGGTGGGCTGGTTTTGGCCCCCAGGCCGCATGTTTGACACCAAGGTGTGACCATACTCATTTCACCAGGACCATGTAATAATGGTCTTTTAGTGTTCAGACAGGAATCTAAAATCACCTATTTTATTTATTTATTTATTTATTTATTTGTTTATTTATTCATTCATTTATTTATTTATTTATTTAACCCATTAAGACCCAGTGCTACTTTTGTGCCAGTTCACAAATGAATTTTTCTCTATATTATCCCTGTATTAAGTGATTTATCACCATTTATTCTAATATTATCCTCTTTATTTTGCATTTCTTCAGTGAAAATCAAGTGTTTTTCCTATATTTAATTTACTGATCATATAGAAGCTCAGAAAGTTGAAGGTCATTATATCAAACACAGAGAAAACTGAAGAAAAAGTGACTGTTTTAAAAGTAAAATATATCATTAACTGAACATAAACCTCCATATTTTGTATTTTTACACTGAAAATCAGGTATTTCCCTGTATTTAATTCACTGATCATGTGGATGTTCATAAAAACAGATTAAAGTTGAGGGTTATTATCAAGGTTCTAATAGTTTTGGATTTTTCCTTATAGTTTAGTTTTATTTAGTTTTGACTTTTTTTTCTCTCTAATTCAGTTCGTTTTAATTCGTTTTTAGAGCAGGTTTGCTAGTTTGTGTTAGTTTTAATTTTTTTCTAAATGCTTAGTTTTAGTTTAGTTTTAGTTTTAGTTTAAGTTTTAGTTTAAGTTTAGTTGTAGTTTAGTTTTAGTTTAGTTGTAGTTTAGTTTTAGTTTAGTTGTAGTTTAGTCGTCTCTTTTCTCTTCTTCTCTGTGGTCGTATTCAAATCAATCCCAGACAGGACTCTGCTGCTTTAGTCTCCATGTTTCCAGGTAGAGTGGGGACCAGAAGACGACTGGAAACCACAAGTGAACACAAGTGACGGACCCTTAAATATCATATGGTGACAGCAGAGAAAATCACTTGAGCGAAAAAAATCGATTTTGTATCAATCCGACATTGACAAAGACGAAAACTAAGGGAATTTTATTGATAATTTTTATCCGTTTTAGTTAATTTTGTAAACACACAATACAGTTTCAGTTAGTTATGTTTTTTTTCTTTTAATTACAGTTTTTATTTATTTCAGTTAACGAAAATGTTTTTTTAATTCTAGTTTTCGTCATTTCGTTAGTTTTCGTTGACGATAATAACCTTGGTTATTATATCAAAAACAAGGAAAACTGAAGAAAAAGTGACATTTTTTTTTAGCAAATATATCAATAACTGAATGTAAAAACAAATGTTTCCATCCACTGACATTGATCCAACTCTACGGGTTTAACTGGTGAATTAATGTTGTAGAAGATGACGGTGTTTCCATGTTCAACGTCCAAACTATGAAAGGAGAACAAACTGCATTTTACATGTATTGATAGGATTAATGGATCAGCAGGTATTAAACAGTTTAGTTTGGGTCTTCATGGGTTAATCACATGCTTGTATTTGTACATCCGTCTTCATTCCAGTCCTGTCAAAAGCACTGATGACTTCATACTTTCTCTATAATTGTGAAGATTGTTTACACGGGTCTCCACAAATTCTAATTTTAATGCCACCTCCAGTGCTTGTTTGTATTTTAGCATTTCACCTTTCAGCATATTAAAATAAAAGTGGTCTGAGAGGACGTGAGACTTCTGCATCTACCCCAGGCGGGTCAAACATGTGGTCCGGGGCCAAACGCGTCCCGCCAAAGGGTCCAGTTCAGTCCCTGGGATGTTTTTGTCAAGTGCAAAAATTCCACAGTCTTGAATTGAATTAAGCAAAAAAAAATTTAGCTTGAATTAAGGAAAAAATCTTGAATTAATCGGAAAAAAAAAAAAAAAAATCTTCAATAAAGTAAAAAAAAATCTTCAATTAAGCAAAAAATCTTCAATTAAGCCCAAAAAAATCTTCAATTAAGTTAAAAAAAATCGTCAATTTAGCTAAAAAAAAATCACCAATTAAGAAAAAAAAAAATCTTCAATTTAGCCAGAAAAAAAAAAAATCTTCATTTAAGTAAAAAAAATCTTCAACTAAATAAAAAAATCTCAAATTTTGCAAAAATTCTTGAATTAAGACAAAAAAAATCTTCAATTAAGTAAAAAAAAAATCTTCAATTAAGCAAAAAAAAAAATATCTTCAAATAAGTAAAAAAAAATCTTCAATGAAGCCAAAAAATATATATATATCAGATTCAGCAAAAAATCTTGAATTAAGCCCCCCAAAAAATCTTCAATTAAGTAAAAAACAATCTTGAATTAAGCAAAGAAAAAAAAAAAAAAAACAACTTCAATTAAGTAAAAAAAATCTTGAATTGAGCCCAAAAAAATCTAGAATTAACAACTTTTTTTTTCTTGTTTTAGTGCAAAAAATAACATTAAATTATGAAAAATATTTACATTTACAAACAATCCTGAAACACTAAAATGTGAATAACCTGAACAAATATGAACAACCTGAAATGTCTAAAGAAAATTCAGCACAATTTGAACAGTTTTTCTTCCTGTTCCTCAGTGTTTAGTGTCTTTGTAGATCTGATCCAGAATGCACATGGACTAATGAGAAGTTGAAGAATATTGTTAAAAATGCACTAAATTTTCTTCCATTTTTTTTTTTTTTTTATTTAAATTTCAGGTTTTTTTTTGTTTGTTTGTTTTCTGATAGTTTATAAAAGTAAGTATTTTCATAATTTAATGTTTGTTTGTTTTTTTACACTAAAACAAAGACAAAAATGTGCAGCTGTCATTATTTCTAGGTTATTCTGTTCTTATTTTTCTGGTCCGGCCCACTGCAGATCAAATTTCGCTGAATATGGAACTGAACTAACATGAGTTTGACAGCTCTGGTCTAAACTGTGACGCCCCAGTGTTGTCTAATCACAGGCGTTTTGAGACAGATAGGAGGGTTAAATGTATGACTGACAGCTGGAATAACTAATCACAAATCCAGTGGCTCTAAAGCTCGACTGTTTCTCAAAAACTTGAAAAAGTGGCTGTACTTTTCCATAATGCCATGGAATTACATCAGGTTCATCTATATTTATATTAGATTTTTTGATGACTTTCAGTGAGAGGACAGAGCTGCAGAAGGGAAGGTGTATTTTCATATTCTTCTGTTTATTTCCTTCAGTTTTCAGCTCCCGCAGCTTTAACAGCTGATGATTCATACAGTTTTTCACTGCATGCTACTTTTATTTGTTCTAAACTTCCAATTCCATCTGACAGATGCAGTCAGCTTGCCCTTTCTAGCCTCTTCTATTCTGTGTGAGCAAAGTCGTCAAAGATGAGGAGGTAGAGACCCCATAATAAACACTGCATTAACCCTTGAAGAGCCAAAAGCATCCACTGTTTAATCCCTATTGATCCATTAATCCTATCAATACACGTCAGACAATCAGTGTAAAATGCAGTTTATCATCTTTTCATGGTCATCAGATATGACCCATTTGAACATTCAGAGGCTCCGTAGTTACCGTGGAAACACCGTCATCTTCTCCAACATTGACTCACCAGTAAAACCCATGGAGTTGGATCAGTGACAGTGGATGGACACACTGGGTTTATGTTCCATTAATGAGAGATTTACTGATAAAGTCAGTTTTTCTTCGGCTTTCTCAGTTTTGTTTTAATAACCTTTGAATTTTTCGTGAAATTTAATGAAAATCTACATGATCAGTGAATTAACCCTTTCATGCATAGTGGCCACTTCAGTGGACAGTTCTTCTCCAGCTGTTCTCTTGTATATTCATGGGTTTTGTTGTTTTAGTTCATTATCAGCCAACACAGTGGACACTTATGCATATGTAACTCTGCTTTTCCTGATAAACCTGATCTGCAGTAACGTGTTTGACTGTAAATCAATTGTTAATAGACTGTAATTATCATTTTTTTCTTTAGCAAAACGGGTTTTTTTGTATATTATCTCTATGAAGTGAGTAATAACTAGTATTAGAGTATGTTTAAATATGAGAAAACATCAAATTAGCAGCATTAAAAGTGTTTATATTTCATAGTTTTCACAGTATATCAGTAAATACATGTGTCTTTGCTTCAAAAATTAAACGCATCGTATCCATTTGAGTGAACATATTTGCAGCTCCATAAAAAATAGGTTCATAAAAAGCTGTCAATTGCATGTTTTTCATGCCTAAAGAGGAATAAAAACAGGGGGAAAAGTCATGATTAAGGTTCTCATAATTCATGTATGAAAGGGTTAAACACAGGAAAATATGTGATTTACACTAAAAAACCCTAAAAATAAAAAGGATAATATTACAATAAATGGTGATACAAACCACTTCAGACAGGTTGAATAGAAACATTCATTTGGGAACTGACACAAAAGTAGCACTGGGTCAGTACGGGTTAAAGAAAGAAGTTCATGTTTTATGATGCATTTAATTATTAGAAATAGTAACACAAAAAAAAAAATAAAGAATGAAATGGCGGTAGCTTTAGTGTTACATTTGCATCTTATATTTATTTGCATTAACATGATGCTTTCAGGTGGACAGAGGTTACATTTATAGTAGTGCTGTCAAACTATTACAATTTATAATCAGATAGATCAATGACAGTGGATGGAGACACTTGTTTTATGTTCAGGTAATGATGTATTTGACTGAAAAAGACACTTTTTCTTCAGTTTTCTATGTTTTTGATGTCATAAAAATCTATTTTAATCTGAGCTTTAATGACAATCTACATGATCAATGAATTTGATATAAGAAAATAACTGTTTTCACTGAACAGATGCTTAATTACAGAGGATAATACTATAATAAATAGTGATAAGGTTAAAGAGAGAGAAAAATTCAATTAGGTGTTGCCACAGAAACCACTGGGTCTTCATGAGTTTAGAGTAAGGACTTTACAGGTAGTGAAAGAGTGATTTTCAGTGAAGATTATTTTGTGTCTGTATTATGCAAGCAAAGGGGAAAAAAGGCAAACAAAAAATACAGTTTTGAAAAAAACCTCAAGATTTGAAAACATAAATGAAGGTTTCAACATTTTTAAGCTGAACAAAATCGACTGTGTTCTCGTTTTCTCTCATTTCAGATCTGAAACTTCTGCTTGTGGGCCAAAATGTTTGGTCATATTAAAGTTTTGGCTGCCAGTCCAAAGGTTTTGCACCTCTAAATCTTTTGCAAATCAAAAAGTTTTGTTTGTAAGTTCCAGTGAACATGATGGGCGGGATCTAGACGAGCAGGGGTGGATTTCTATTGGCAGCTTGCTTTGGATTGACAGTGTAGCTGGTGCCTGTTGGTCCAGCCCACTTTAGACGGACAACCAAAACTTTGAAAATGACCAAACATTTTGTCCTGCAAACAGAAGTTTCAGATCTGAAATGAAAGAAAATGAGAACACATGCGATTTTGTTTGGCTTAAAAATTTTGAAACCTTCATTTTTGTTTTCAAATCTTGATTTTTTTTTTTTTTTTTTTTTTTCAAAACTGTATTTTTTGTTTGCCTTTTTTCCTTTTGCTTGCATAATACAGACACAAAATAATCTTCATAATTTTCCTGTTGTATTTTTTAACCTAGCTTTAATATTTAGTGTTACCTGAATGTCCTGCCTAGTCTGTAGCTCTGCATAACACTGACTATTCTGAATCTGTTATTCACTGTGGACTTCACCACCTACCAAGGTTCTAATAGTTTTGGATTTTCCATTATAGTTTAGTTTTATTTAGTTTTGACTTTTTTTTTTTCTCTAATTCAGTTCATTTTAATTCATTTTTAGAGCAGGTTTGCTAGTTTTTATTAGTTTTAATTTTTTTCTAAATGCTTAGTTTTAGTTTAGTCGTAGTTCAGTGGTCTCTTTTCTCTTCTTCTCTGTCGTCGTATTCAAATCAATCCCAGACAGGACTCTGCTGCTTTAGTCTCCATGTTTCCAGGTAGAGTGGGGACCAGAAGACGACTGGAAACCACAAGTGAACACAAGTGATGGAGCAAAAAGTGTCGTATGGTGACCCTAGCTAAAACTGCTAGAATGAAATTAATCGATTTCGTATCAATCCGACATTGACAAAGGCAAAAACGAAGGGAATTTTAGCCGTAATTTTTATATGTTTTAGTTAGTTTGGTAAGGACACAATACAGTTTTCTTTTAATTATAGTTTTTATTTATTTCAGTTAACAAAAATGTTTTTTCATTTCTAGTTTTGGTCATTTCGTTAGTTTTCATTAACGATAATAACCTATTTATCTTAAGTATAGCTGGTGCATGAGGCCACATGGGAAAATACATGTTTTCTAAACCACAAATGGAGCTACATTATGTTGGTACAGATGCTAATTAAGGGTTAGCAAAGCTTCTATTTTGTGCGGCCATTAATGAGATGCCAGGATTTTTTTTAAATACCCTGAGTCTACATTCACAGCTACGTGGGTTGTGTTCAGCGTTCGCAGCCAAAAACACATTTCTAGTAATGGGTATCATGACGGGATAAGTGAGGTACCAATAAAGACCTGCAAGAATATCCTGGCATTTACATCTGACTGGTAAATACACTGTTTTCCTTGAATAATACACCTTTAACCCTCCGGTATCCCATCCACCAAGGCCCTTACTAAGCACCAAGTGTGCCTTTTTGGCACACTTGTGGAATAATTTCAAAAAAAATTTTCATGCAGTTTGTTTTTAATTCTTTTACACTTTTTTCTATTTCATCAACTTGAGCCAAAAATAAAAATTCCAAATACTCAATAATTGTCACATTTTTAACCCTTTAAATGCTGTGTTTGTAATGGAAACAAACCATTTTTTTGGGTGCAAATACATTAAAAAAATATTTTTTTCCAATATACTACATAAAAAGTGGATCACATATTATTAGATTTTTTCATCCTGGCATATGTCAGTGATTAACTCCAACACTGGTTAATTTGCATTATTATTTTTGGAGCTAGGTCAAATGTTCAGAAATACTAGCATCTGTCACCAAGTGTGCGTAAAATGCACACCTATAAATCAAACTATTAAATATTATATATTGATTTATTTTTCTGCTCTAATTTGGTTTTATTTTTGTAAATCCAGCTCAGTCCTAATCATACAGATCAAATGTTAGAAACAGTGCGTTTTATGCACACTTGGCAGACAGATGCTAGTCTGGTCATTTTCTTTTGTTTACAATGTGCACATTTGAGTTGGTGGACAGAATTTTAAAGATCATGCACAAATGAACAACTTTTGAATTGTAACATTATTTAAATTGTGAAAAATAATATGAGGTTTTTTAAAACAAAGTGCAAAGTGTGCCTAAAATGCACACCCGGATACGGCAGGGTTAACTCATGTAATTTTCCTTTTATTTATCTGTGCATTCGATTTAAACTGCTCCTGATTGTACTCATGTGAAACTTTTATATACGACGTAAAACAGAGCACACTTTATTTCCATTCCTCATTAGTATGTGAACCAGTTAAAGGCATAAATTGAGAGACTAATGTCAGTCAGCTTCCCAATTAGCGCTAAGCATGAAGTTCACAGTAAACAATAACTTCCAAATTAAGCAGCAAAAAAGGCTTCAAGGAGAACTCATTAAACAAATAAAAAGTTGATTGAGAGCAAAATGGAAAAAGTGATTGCAGCTGCTTCCTCAACACATTCTCAATTGCTTAATCAAACATCTATTACAGCTTTTACACAGGATTTCTGATTTCTGACTCGTTTCAGGGCATGTGCGGTGTCTTTCCATTCCTCAGCTTAATCCAACATTGTGACGCTTGAGAAGATATTTGGATGCAAGCAAATAAAAAAATCAATTAAAACAAATATAAACTTTTAGTCATTTTTTAAAACTGCCCTAAAATTATGATCCTGAGTGTTTTTTTATTTGTTTTTGTTTTTTTGTGCAGCTGCCAAATGCATCAGCAGGAATTTAGAGTCACAATAGCAGTAAAATAAGCTTTTCTATGAAGCCGAGGTGCTGCTGCTGCTTCGCTCTCCTTATTAAGTGGTTTAGTCTTTTCTGATAGGTAGCCATGGCAAGGCTTTAGTATGTGTGAGCATACTGATGGTGTTGCCATGGTACCAACATTAACCTGTGTGTGATGTCACAGGAGGAGACTTTTTATTTTTTATGGATGATGTCCAGTTGAGGTTTATGTTTTCAGTGTATTAAATGTTATCAATAACCCTCTGTACGGTTGACTCCTTAACCCTTTCATGCATGAGTTATGAGAGCCTTAGTTGAGACTTTTGTCCTGAGTGTTTTTATTCTTCTTTAGGCATGAAAAAAATCAATCAATTTTAATGAACCGATTTTTCATGAAGATACAAAAATGTCCACTGAGCCGGACACCATGTGTTTAATTTTTAAACTTTTGAATTTTTAACATGTATTTAACCCTTTCATGTATACTGGTCACTACAGTGGACACTTATTCTACAGCTGTTCTCGTGTGTATTCATGGATTTTGTTGTTTGTTTGTTTTTTTTACACATATCTTTATTAAAGTTTTAAGACATTACATATCGTTTCTGACATGAATTGTGTAGATCTCCCCTGAGTGTAATAGTTTTCACACAATTATCAGTAAATGCATGGTGTCCAGCTGAGTGAACATTTTTGCAACTTCATGAAAAATAGGTTCCTGAGAATTTTTTTTTTATTATTATTACTATTTTTTTAATGTTTTGTTGTTGTTTTTTTTAATTTTTAAGAATTTATTTATTTTTCATAAGAACATTTTCAATCACATTGTTTTTTTTTTTTTCATGCCTAAAGAGGAATAAAAACACTCAGGAAAAAAATCTTGATTAAGGTTCTCATAATTTGTGCATGAAAGGGTTAAACCATCATCAGAAAGTGATCTACTGTGTGAAAACTATGAAATAAAAACATTTTTAATGCAGCTAATCTGATGTTTGCTCACATTTTATCATACTCTAATACTAGTTGCTATTCAGTTCATGGCAATTATATGCAAAAAAAAAAACAAAAACAAAAACCTTTTCATTTAAGAAAACTGTTAATTACAGTCTTAAACAATTAGTAACTGATTTACACTCAAACATGTTAGTGCAGAGCAGGTTTATCAAAAACAGTACAGTTACAGTAATGGTATGAATTGAAACTCATGAATATACATGAGAACAGCTGTAGAAAAGCTGTCCACTGTAGTGACCACTGTGCACGAAAGGGTTAAACTGGTTCATTTTCTAAATCAAATTAGGTGGAAATCATGCAAATGAGGAGATGGAATGGCACCTGTGTGACTGTAGAATAATATTAACCCACGAAGACCCAAGCATCCACCTACCGATCTACACTGTTCAATACCTGTTGATCCACTAATTCTATCAATACATGTAAACAAGTGGTGTAAAATACAGTTTGTCATCTTTTCATGATCATCAGATATGACCCATTTGGATGCTCAGGGGCTCCGTAGTTACCGTGGAAACACCATCATCTTCTACAACCCACTGAGTTGGATCAGTGACAGTGGATGGACACACTTTTTTTAATGTTCAGTTATTGGTGTCTTTGCTGAAAAAGTCACTTTTTCTTGCGTTTTCTTTATTTTTCATATTATGAAAATCAACTTAACCTGAGCTTTACTGAACATCTACATGATCAGTGAATTAGATATAAGAAAATAACTGATTTACACTGAAAAAAATTGTGATTTGTGATTTAGTGATTTATTCCGAACTTGCAATGAAATTTAACATATATGCAAACGAGCAAAATATGGATAATCATACAAATATCAACAGTCATACCAATCTTAGACAGAAGAACAGCACAATAGTTTCATTTATACTCCCGAAAAGGGGTGGGAAGAAGCGCAATTTATTTAATCCCACCCCCTCCCCTTAAAATATTATTAATATATTAGAGTATGACCATCTTCCTTTTACAAAAATGCAAAATACAGAGAAAAATGTTATAGTAAATGGTGGTTTATGTTCAATTAATGATATAATTTACTGAAAGAGCCACCTTTTCTTCAGTTTTAATAGGATATACTGAGTTTTCATGAACATCTAAATAGGGCTCTCAAACATGCGTCCCACCAAAGGTGCCAGTTCGACCCCTGGGATGAATTTGCAAAGTGTAAAAATCCCACAGTCCAGGCTGTGGAACTCATTTTAGTGTCGGTTCCACATCCAGACCAATCTGATCTGCAGTCAAATAATAACAGCAGAAGAACCCACACAAAAGAATGACTGATGTTTGTAGAAAATTCAGTCCAGTTTGAACTCTTTTCTTCCTGTTCCTCAGTGTTTAGTGTCTTTGGAGATCTGATCCAGAATGCACATGGACTAATGAGAAGTGGAGGAAGAAGACTGTTAAAACTGCACTGATTTTTCTTCAGAAATTTCAGTTTTTTCATGGTTGTTCATGTTATTCACATTTTTAAAAGGGCAGTTTATAGATGTAAACATTTCCATGATGTCATTTTACTTTTTTCACTGTAAAACACATTGAAATGTTTGGAGTTGGCATTATTTATATATTATTATGCAATTATTTCATTGTTCCGGCCCACTTCAGATCATACTGGGAGGATGTGGAACTGAACTAAAATGAGTTTGACAGCCCTGCTTTAAAGAGAGTGCATTGGATTTTTCTTCCAATTAAATATGGGAAATTTGTAGTGATGTGACGTTCACAAACGAATCAAATCTTTTGAACGGCTCTTTGAAATGAACAATCGGAACCGAGTCTTTGTAAAGAGCCGTTCATTTTATTTATTTATTTATTTATTTATTTATTTATTTATTTATTTTTAAGGAGGGAGTGTCCGATTGCCTGTCAGTTTTACCAACAGACTGTTCTAGTTCTGAGAATGGGACTCCAGTTCAGGTATTTCAGTAACTGCACTGATTCATCACTGTTGTGTTTTGTGCAGTTTTTTCCGTGTGTTTCCACACATTTATTGTTCTTGTTTTGAGGAGAATAAAATGTTCTTTCATCAGAAAATGTTTTATTTTCTTCTTCATTTTTCTTCTACAGACTAGTCCACATAATGTACTGGGATGTTTTTGCTCCAGTTCCATCATTTGTCTAATGTCACCTCTCATGTCATGGATTTAACCCACACATTTGAACTAACCATTCTTTTTTACGGTAAGATAATATTTACTGCCGTGCCAATTCAACACCTTTAAAATGGAATGTCAGTCATCACATGTAGCCTATTTAGTCATTCAAACACTGGTGTTTCAAAAGAATGCCAAAAACAGAACAGAGCCAGTCTGTTGAACGACTCATTTCAGTGAATGACTCCTGATTGAACGACTCCCTTCAAAGAACCAACAGTCCCATCACTAGAAATTTGATATGAGAAAATACATGAGTCACAATGAAAAATGCAAAATACAGAGGATATTGTTGTAATAAATTGTGATAAATTGCTTCAGAAAGGTGAAATAGAGAGGAAACTGCCACAGAAGTAACACCGGGTCTTTATGGGTTAAAAGGCGTTACCACAGCAGCAGCGAGTCGCTCCATTATAGCCTCAGTTTGACAGTAAGTGTGGTGAGGAGGTGACAACACATCTTAGTGAAAGTGTGTGTGTGTGTGTGTGTGTGTGTGTGTGTGTGTGTGTGTGTGTGTGTGTGTGTGTGTGTGTGTGTGTGCGTGTGTGTGTGTGTGAAGGTGTCATTACTGAGCTGCGTGGACACACAGCGACACAGCCTCTTAGAAAGAGCACATGGCAAACCATTTCCATTGGCCGGCTCCGCCTCCCTCTCCCCTCTGCAACAGCTCGACCTCATGCTGCAACACCTGACAACGCACACCACGCTTAGACAGCAGGTGTCTATAATTAACTAATCTGTCCTGAGCCACGCTAATCCAGCACACATAGAGTTTACACAGAGATGGATCAGGCGCACAGAGAACAGGCCTACAGCTGGGAGATATTTCTAAGAATCACAACACAAAATATATACAGTTATACGGTCCTAATAATACTGAGGATATCTGTGTGGGAATGTGGTGGAAACTGATGTTCTACGAGGAACAATAACAACAGCAACAATATTAACGATAATATTCTCCTGAGACCCAGGAAAGTGAAAGTGTTAGCTTTTTTACATTAAATGATCAGCCTGATTGGAACCTGCATAATAACAATGCAACTGGTTTTTCAGATACATTTTTAAAATTATTTCTATTTATTTATTAATTTATTTAAATGGAATGTCCTTTGCAATGGACAAGATTTTTCAAGTAAAGCTGTCAAACGTTTGTCCCTACAGAGGACAAAAATGCATTGCTGGGTCTTGGATATGAATGACTACACCGAGTGAAATAAATAAATATGATGAAACACCAAAAATGAAAGAATAAAGACAGTATTTTACAAACAAGTCACAATTTACAAGAATAAAGTTTCAACATTTTGAAGGAAAAGTTAGAATTTAATGAAAAAAAGATGTAATCTTTTGAAAAAATCTAAACTAAACTAAACAAAAAAATAACAGAATTTCATTACCAGAGAAAAAGCTACATTCATTATGAGGAAAAACCATCAATATTACAAGATTTGTCAAGTCGAGCATCTACTGTTTGTATTTGATAAATAGAGCTTTTTTCTTTCAATTTTTTGTTTGCTTATTTGTTTTTGTTTTGTTGTTGTTGTTTTTTTGGGGGGTGTAAATACATAGTTTTTTAGTTAGACACTATGATTTAAACTTTTTTTTAATAAAGTTTTTATTACGACTATTACAAAAATATAATTTAATACACCAAAATACTATAAATACTATATATGTATATAAATATATAAAAATATACATATATATAAAAAAAAATATATATATATATACTTTTTTATTTGTTGTTTTAAATAATTAATTTTAATTAATTAATAGATAATAGAACTCTGCTCATTAACAAATTCTGTCTCATAACACTCTGACTTCAAACTCCAAACTGTCAGATATTTTTCCCTGGACTCTAGCCCTGTCACATGTAGACGTTAATAATTCTATCTCTAAATAAACTAAGTTATTGTCGCTGCTGTAGAAGAACAAAGGCTTTGAATGAATCTGAAGTGAATGTGGGGGTTTTCTTAGGAGCGTTGTGCCATTATCCGGTTGGTTAACATCAGTAAATGAACTTCAACACAAACTAAAACATGTACCGTTGAAACAGTTTGAGTTAAAGTCCATGTGCTTGAAGTCAGTGTCATAAAGTCTGCCCTCTGTAGATGTGAGTACTGAGGACAGCTGAGTGTCCACACATCTGAATGTCCCTACGGAAAGGAAGAGAATGTTTACCGCAAAAACGCTCCAGATAAACATGGTGACTGGCGTCTATGAGAAGAGTTTTCATGATGAATGCAAGTCATGTGACCGCCAGAGGGGGCAGCAGGGAGTCATCACTGAAAAATGAATCCAGTAGACCTTAAAGCTGGGACCCCCCCCCCCCCCCCGAAGGCTGTTGGGATTGGCTCTGATTGGCCTCAAAATGACCTGGTTCATAGTATTTCACTGGGCTTCTCTTCCAGGACTCATCTGCTTCAGACAGATGGACTTTATTGACCCTGTTGTGATCCTGTCTGTTCTTCCACCCAGTGTGGGCTCCATCTAACTAAAGATCTGGTCCATCTTTAACCCATAAAGACCCAAACAGCCACTGGTGACTGAAAGCATCTACTGATCTAAAATGTTAAATAACTATTGAACCACTAATTTTATTAATGCATGTAAATAATTGGTGTAAAATGCAGTTCTTCATCTTTTCATGGTCATCAGATATGAACTATTTGGACGTCCAGAGGCTCTGTAGTTACCATGGAAACACTGTCATCTTCTACAACACTGATTCACCAGTCAAACCCAATTAAGTTTGATGAATGACAGTAGATGGAGACACTTGTTTTTACATTCAGTTATTGATATATTTGCTGAAAAAGTCACTTTTTCTTCAGTTTTCTTTGTTTTTGATATAATAACCCTCAACTTTAATCTGAGCTTTAATGAACATCAGCATAATCAGTGAATTAAATACAGGAAAATACCTGATTTTCACTGAAAAAATGCAAAATACAGAGGGTTATGTTCAGTAAATGATATATTTTACAAAAAGAGTCACTTTTTCCTCAGTTTTCTCTGTTTTTGATATAGTAACCCTCAACTTTAATCTGTGTTTTTATGAACATCTAAATGACCGGTGAATTAAATACAGGAAAATACATGATTTTTACACACAAAATGCAAAAGGCAGAGGATAATATTACAATAAATTATTTTAAGAAAGGTGAATTAGAGAGAAAAATTCATTTTTATAATTGTCACAAAAGTAACAATGTGTCTTTTTGGGTTAAATTCTTCACTTCATCACATTTCAAAGCACTCAGATGTGGTTCTCCTGTAGTTTAAACTATTTTATAGTCATTTCAGGTTTCAAAAAGCCAAAAACCAACGGACGACATCTGGGTTCCTACATGTTGTACTGTGTCTATGTTTGTAATATTGTAATATGACAGTTAAAGTCAATAATCATACTTATTTTTGAAAAGCAGTGTTATCTCAAGTATTACTTTAGATTTCAGTACAAACTGCAGAGACCTTCATGAACATATGATTTAAATACTCTCATGGACTCACTAAATGATAATACTGACAGACCAAACAAAAGCATTCATAATCATTGCTTATTCTCAGGTTCATATATTTACTTTGTGCAATATATGCGGACATCTTCGTCTTAGAATTAACCAGCACTGCAAATCTCATGAAGACTTTTTGACTATGTACCAAGTCTGATTAATGACCAAGAGGTTAAAAAAAAAAAAAAAAAGGTGGGAGCCTCCCTTTATATCACAGGTGTCAAACATCCGGCCCGGGGGCCAAATCTGGCCCGTGGGATGAATTTGTGAAATGCAAAAATTACACTAAGATGTTAATCATTTTAGTTCAGGTTCCACATTCAGACCAATTCGATCTCAGGTGGGTCATGATAACCTAGAAATACTCACAACTCCAAATTTTTCTCTATGTAAATGCTTTCATGTATTTACACTAAAACAAAGTATAATATTGCAAAAATATCTAAATAACCTGAACAAATATGAATAATCTGAAATGTCTTAAGAGAAATAAGGACAATTTTAATACTATTCCAGCTGTTACTAAATGTTGTGTGTGTTTGTAGATCCACTGTGATCTGTAAGTTCTAATGTACATCTGTAAATGACAAACTGAAGCATAATATTGTTAAAATTACACATTTTTTTTCAGTTTGTTCATATTATTCACATTGTTTGAGAGGATAGTTTGTAGATTTAAACATCTTCATCATGTAATTTTACTTTTTTTCACTCTAAAACATGGAGAAAAGTTTGGAGTTGGCATTCTTTATATATTACACTGGGTTACAAAAAAATGTTTTTTGCAAGTTGTCTAGGTTTTTTCAACTGAATTCGGACCATTTTGCAGCGCTAAATCCAAAAATGACATCTGTTTTTCTCCATCAGGTCAGGTTTTTTTGCTAATTTGATTTTGAAAAATTTGATCTTCTCACAAAATCGATTACATTTTTGTGACTTTATCAGTTGATTTTTTATATAGTTCTCACCTAAAATAGGTTTTTTAAGAGAAAAAAAAATCATTTTCTAACAGGATTCCTGTTAGGTACAATGGTGTATTCACCGCAGATGTAGCAGAATACATCAGGCTTATTTTTGCAAGATCTTCTAGTCAAAGCCATTTCATTCACCTGTAATATTAAAAAAAACATTAATCATAAATTGGCAAAAGTAAAATCTTCAGAACTCGTTTATTGCAAGAAATATGAAAGAATTTTGTATCATATGATGTGAAAATGTCCATAAATGTAAGCAAAAATGTTCAAAAGCCAATATGTAGCATAGTTCAGAAAGTTGACCTGATTGAGCAAAATGAATGTGATTTTTGGATTCAGCACCAAAATGATCCTAAATCAGCTCAAAAAACTGAAACAATACATTTGTTGTTGACCAGTGTTATTCCATTGGTTGGGCCCACTGCAGATCCCATTCAGCTGAATGTGGCCCCTGAACTAAAATGAGTTTGACACCCCTGCTTTATACGATCTCCAGGCCTGGTTGTACAACACTATTATGTTCCTCTGCTGACATAACCTACATCCACAGTGGTGGACCAAAAACTAATAAAAAGCACTGATTTCATCCATCCTTTCGGTCCTATTATGTGACATCTCCATCCATCCTCATCCATTATCAGTAGGAGACACGTTTTATTCAGCTGCTCTGTCGGCCACTGTTATAACGCTAATTAAATACACCTACAATCCAAACTTGTACAGATGTGAACATGATACATTAAAACACTTAAACCACTTTCAATGTACCCATGAAGTAGACCGACAGGATCTCCACTTTCAGCCAAATACCATTAGTTGTAGAATTCAAGTATTCACTGTTTTGGGAGACAACACAGAGTTCATAATCAAATATTTTACTCATAGTTTAATTAAATGCCTGCATTGGACAAATGTGTCAGTTGGTATCCAGCCTCCCTGTATTTTTATTGCATTTAGGACATGATTTCACTGCGATTACTAGAATATGGGCTCCAATGTAAAGCAAAAACTGAACAGTGACAGTTTTTAAAGAACTTTTCAGTCGTATTTAACTCATAAAGACCCAAACAGCCACCGTCGACCAAAACCGTCTACTGATCTAAACTGTTTAATACAGTGCTTCCCGACCTTTTTTGGTTCGTGACCCCATTTTAACATCACAAATTTGTGGCGACCCCAGACATTCAAAACATTTTTTTGGCTAAAATTAATTTATTTTTGATCATGTAATACACAGGTGTCAAACATGTGGCCCGGGGGCCAAATCTGGCCCGCCAAAGTTTGAAACCCGGCCCGTGGGATGAATTTGAGAAAAACTGCAAAAAATTACACTTTAGATATTAACAAACAATGGTGTCAAAATCATTTTAATTCAGGTTCCACATACAGACACAAACAGTCTAATTAGATTTCAAGTGGGTCAGAACCAGTAAAATATTATCATTATAACCTATGAATAATGATAACCCCAAATGTTCTCTTTGTTTTTTGGTGTAAAAAAGTAAAATTACATGAAAATGTTCACATTACCAAACTATACTTTTACAAAAACCATGAATAACCTGAACAAATATGAACAAATGGAAATCACTTAAGAAAACTAAATGCAATTTTACCAATATTCAGCCTGTTACTAAATGTTTTGTGTGATTGTAATGGAAGTTTTAATGCACATGTGTAAATGATAAACTGATAAACCGAGGCAGAATATTGTTAAAATTGCACTTATTTTTCTTCAGACAATTCAAGTTGTTCATGTTATTCAGATTTTTAAGGAAACTTTGTAGTTGTAAACCTAATCATAATTAATTTTATTTTTTTCATTGTTATTATTTCACTGGTTTGGCCCACTGGAGATCAAATTGGGCTGAATGTGGAACTGAACTAAAATGAGTTTGACAGCCCTGATGTAATAGTTTGTTATACTATGTTGCAAATAAATATCAATTTCAGATGACTTTTAGGCTACATAATGTATATAATGCAACTTTTTAAATTTTATTAGGAAAAGTGTGTGGTGTTTTAATTATAATGGCACATATATTGAATTATTAAAACATATATTTTATAAGTAATTTTATTTTTTTTAATCAATTATTAGAAATTTCAGGCGACCCCATTTGAATTCCAGGTGACCCCACATGGGGTCCCGACCCCAAGGTTGAAAAACACTGGTTTAATGCCTGTTGATCCATTAATCCTATTAATACATGTAAATAATTGGTGTAAAATACAGTTTGTCATCGTTTCATGGTCATCAGATATGACCCATTTGGACGTTCACAGGCTCTGTAGTTACCATGGAAACACTGTCATCTTCTAAAACATTGATTCATCAGTCAAACCCATGGAGTCGGATCAATAACAGTAGGTGACACACTTGGTTTCTGTCCAGTTAATGATAGATTTGACTCTAAAAGTCACTTTCTACGGTTTTCTCTGTTTTGATAAAAGTAACCTTTGAATTTACTTCACTGATTTTGGTGAAATGGTTACAGTATTGTTATTCACAGGAAAGTGCTCATCTCTGGATACTTTGTCTTCTTAAAGTTTGGGGTTTGATAAATGACAGTGGATGGAGGCACTTTTTTCAGTGCAATTATTAATATTGTTGCTTTGCTCTTGAGTTTTCTCTGTTTTTGATGTAATAACCCTCAGCTTCAGTCTGAGTTTTAATGAACATCTACATGATCAGTGAATTAAATATAAGAAAATACAGGATTTTCACTGAAAAAAGCAAAATGCAGAGGATAAAATTAGAATAAACTAGGAAAGCACTTGGAGAGCGCAGACCTCCACCAAGGCAGATCTGCCCCCCCACCCCCCACCCCCACCAATCACCACCAAAATGTCATCATTTCTTCCTCGTGCCAGTATCAACATTTCCTGAAAATTTCATGAAAATCTGTCCATAACTTTTGGAGTTATCTTGCTAACAAACCAACCAACCAAACAGCCAAACAGCCAAACAACCAAACAACCAACCAAACCATCACCATTTGTGGAGTAAAACTTTGGAACACATTGTGTGTGGAGATAAAACAAATATTAAACATAATTCAGTTTAAAAACAGATATAAAAAATGATTGTTGAGAGGTACAGTATTTAATAATGACAATGAGGCCTGTTTGTTTATGATGTTGTACTGATAAATCTACTGGAATTATTGAAGAGAAGGTTTGATTTGTTGAGTCTGTTTGTCTGACTGCACTGACATGAACAGACTGTTGTTGAAAATTCACTTACTGCATTATGGATTGTTGTGGTTCGATGCTAAAATAAGGGAAATAGTATCGGCCGATTGTTGTGTAAAGTTAATGATAAAGGTGTAAAAGCACTGAGGGGTTGGATGAAATAAGTTTAGACTTCTTCCTACTCCTTTTCGACCATGCAAAATTCAGACTTGTATGTGCTTGAAGATAGATTCTGTCCATTTAAATGTTATTTTGTTTATGTCTTAATTTGCTTTGTTTTGTCTTATTTTCTTTGCATGTTCGAAATAAAATTAAAAAAATAATAATAATAATAAAATAAACAACCAACCAACAAACAAACAAACCCTTGCAAAAACATGAGGTAACAAGATATTGTTTTAAGATATGGGTGGATCCAATTGGAGGCTAATTGGAGTTGTTTTGAATTTTTTTCATGAATTTTCAAAAATTTCTCAATGATGACAGATAGAAAGGACCAAAAAAGGCTCCGGTTTCAAAGAACTGGAATTTTCTGTAAATGATTTAATGGTTCAGGTTTTACAGGGTTAAACATCATGTACTTTGGCTAATGTAGCTACTTTAAGCTAACAGGTTGGATACTGTACTTAAGCACTGGAACAGTTGTGCTTTTAGTGTATGTTGCTGCGTCTCTAACTTCATTTGTCAGCGTTTGAAGTAAATGTTTTCTTTCTGACTGTGACTGATGTTGTGATATTCCAGGAAACTGCTAATGCCCAGTGTTCACAGATTTCTGTAAATCTGAAACCTATAATGGATTCTTTGGGTGTTGAGCTGATAAAGTTTTGGAACCTCTGATCCACAGTTAAAGATACTGTAAATATACTGTGTATATATTTACACTTCTTTTCTTCTTTAAACTGTTTTGCACTATGCGCCACCAGAGAGTTGTCTCTTATAATTTCGTTGTACATATGTATAATGACAATAAAGGCATTCTATTCTATTCTATTCTAAACACAATAATCAAAACTAGTCCTACTCATATGAAAAATACAACAAGATTTTCATTAAAACATTGACAATGAGAGGGACTTTCCTTCATTAAAGTGTTCTTCAGTGCATACAGGATTACACAGTGTGTTTCAGATCACAGGTTCAGCAGCTGTTTATTGACTCTGGAGTGTTAAATGGTACAACCCATATGCAATCAAAGGGCGGTCTTAGTTTCAGTCTGCACTAATGTCCTGATTAAAAACCTAATTACAAAAATTAAAAAAAAAATAGTTCTGTCAAAGATCCAGCAAATTGCAAACACACTCGAACAGAACAAACAAACACTCATTAAAGCTGTTCTTTTATAAGAACATGTGAACACAAGCTGCAGAAGAGCTGAAACTCTTCCGCTGTCTGAGCTCGCTGATGTCTTTGTGTGTTAAATCAATTCAAGTGCAGTTATTCTGTCGTTCTGCACACTCCTGCCCATAAAAACCCATTTAAAGTTGAATTCACGGCCCCAGACGCAGATTTTTTTTTTTTTCTTTTTTCTTTTTTACATTTCACTCAAAAAAAAAAAAAAAAAAAGAAAAGGTTCTTGAAAACCTGAGCATGAGACAAAATAAGTCCTTTGGACAAATGGTGTGGATGGTGTTTGAAGTGAGACACAGTGACGGCTGCGGTTTGTAATTTATCGGCTTTAATACAGGAAACTATGACACAGGAACAGTGAATCAAGTCACAGTATTTCCTGAGATCAAGCAGGGGCGATCACTTATGCTTTCATTTTCCTTCAAAGTACTGTGTCATGTGGCAACGATACCGGAGCCTATTTTAAGACGGATTACACAGAAATCAAATGACGAAAAATACTTCAGTTACCTTCTACAGCAGGGCTGTCAAACTCATTTTAGTTCAGGGGCCACATCCTCCCAGTATGATCTGCAGTGGGCCGGACCAGTGAATTAATAACATAATAACATATAAATAATGCCAACTCCAAACATTTCAATGTGTTTTATAGTGAAAAAAAAGTAAAATTACATTATAGAAATGTTTACATGTATAAACTGTCCTTTTAAAAATGTGAATAACATGAACAACCATGATAAAACTGAGATTAATTAAGAAAAATAAGTGCAATTTTAACTATATTTTGCCTCTGCTTATCATGTGTACATGTGCATTACAACTTACAGATCATAATGGATCTGAAAATTTACAAAATATTTCAGTAACTGGCAGAATGTTAGTAAAATTGCACTCATTATATTGTGCCTTTTTGGCAGGCTTTGAAGAAAAGCATGGAGAAAATTTTCAAAGTCCAATTTCCTTTCACATTTGAATCTATGTACTTGGGAAAAGAGAACCAGGGGAGAACACATTCACAGGATAAAAATCTACTCAGAATATTGTCGGTAGCAGGGAAAAAAACCAGCACTAGGAAGAGGCCAAAAGAGGATGCACCAAAAATGGAGGACTGGATAGACATTACACATGACATCTACAGGATGGAGAAGTGGACGTCCTCTGTCAGACTGGATTCAGACAAATTCACATTTGTCACATACTGTTCACTTATTCTGCCGTATTTGACTTATTGTATTGAAGTATGGGGCAACACATATATGAGGAACACAAAGCCATTGTTTCTATTACAGAAAAGAGCAAAAAGAATCATGTCTAATGTTCATTTCAGGGAACATACAAATGAGTTGTTTATTAAATCAGGATTGTTTCAGTTTAAAGAGTTGGTTGAATTACGGACATTGCTGATTGTGTTTAGAGCAAGAAACGGACTTTTGCTGCAAACTTGCAGAGATTATTTGTTTTAGTATGACAGGATGAAGAACATAGAAAGAGGTTTAATTTGAAACAGCAAAGGGTGTGGACTAACGTGAAGAAAATGTGTATTTCTGTTGTGGGTGTCAGGATGTGGATTTATTTGGCTGTAGAAGAGAAGAACTGTCCAAATATTTTTCAGTTTAAGAGGTTGTATAGGGAAAGAATAGAGAAGCTTTATAAAAGCATGTGATGACATAATTCAACTTATGGATGTTGGATTTATTTTATTTGCACTGACTATCAGGTAAAGTGTTTACTGTAGTAACTGTGATGGCAACGTATCTGATGGAAGCAGATGTTTGAAGAAAGGGGCAAGTATTATGAGTTTTCTTCATCCTGCTCCTTTCCAATCATTTAGATTGGAATGAATGAATAAAATGAAATGAAATGAAAGTATTGGAAAAACTGGGTTGATTTTATAAAACTATTACGAGTGGATTTTACTAGATCAGAGTAATGTGCATTTAGATCCATGTAAACCCTGGGTTCGTGCTACACTTTAAATGTTCAATGTTCATCTTATACAGGGGAAAAGAATGGAATGTGAAATGTATGTTATTTCCCTTTAATTATATTTTGGGTTGCTTTGTATATTTTTACTATTTGTCAATGCTTCCCTGTATGAGTATGTTTTGTGTTTTTGTGGGGGTTTTTTGTTTAGTTTTTTTGATATATGTTTTTTTCTTTACATACATAGAAGTCATGTAAATGATGTAAAATGCAAAGATGATGCTGACTGAAAAAATAATAATAAAAAGATAATTACAAAACAAAATTGCACTTACTTCTCTTAACACATTTCTAGTTTTTCATATTTTTTGTGAAAGGCTAGTTTGTAAATTTACACATTTTCATGTAATTTTCTTTTTTTTTTTTACACTAAAACAGAGGAAAAATTTGGAATTGTCATTATTTGTAGGTTTTTAAGGTAGTATTTTACTGATCTGACCCACTTGAGACTGAAGTAGGGCTTCTTATGTCCCCTACAGTAAAACCATTTACTGTTAATATCTTCAGTGTAATTTTTTGCATTTCACATATTCATCCTGTGGGCCAGATTGGACTCTTTGACGGGCCGCATTTGGCCCCCGGGCCGCATGTTTGACACCTGTGTTCTAGAGGATGTGATATATATTTTTAAAGTCGCAGAAAGGCGGGCACTGGAGTCAAGCGTGAACACAACAACAGAGGTCAAAGGTCAAAATTCAAGACGATCATCAAGAAGTCACAACAAAACACATCTCAGATCAGTCACATGTTACTGATCTGAAATTCGAGCAGAAATCACAGGATGAACACAGCAGAGAAGACAGACGACAGCTCTGTGGTAACACTGTAATAAGTCCACACTAGGAAGCATTAGTTAAGCATGAACAAATACTGAATTCATCATTTATAAAGCATAGTCATGACATGAATACTCATTAGTATATGGTTTATAAGCACAGTTCTAAATGTTTTACTCATCATTCCTAATCCTTCATCATTCAGTCATGCAGTTTGTTTGATAATCCCATGTGCTGTGTCTTTCCTTTGTTAGAATAACAGAAACTTTTGTGAGTCTTTATTCATTTCCACCCTTTAAATCTCATTTGTAAATGCTTTAAATGTCACAGATAGTGCACACTTTAGATGAGCTCACACCATAGACTGAATTAATGAGTAGTTAGTGCTTTAGAACTACCTGAAAGAATGAATTCCTGTGTTAAGAACTGTTTATAGGACATCTACTGGAAAATAAATGTGTGAGTTAGTATAAAATACACACTAACATACTCACTCACCATTAGTACATGTGTGAATAGTGTATGTGTGAGCAGAAATGCACATCACAACTGGTTTGGAAGTGATGTAATACAATTTTTTAAAACGCTGAATCCATAATTTATAAAGTATGAAAATACAGTCATTAAGCACATTGTAGATGAGCTTATTAATGATGAGTAAAACATTTATAACTGTGCTGATAAACTATATATTAACCCTTTCATGCATTAATTGTGAGAACCTTAGTTAAGATTTTTTTCTTCAGTGTTTTTATTCCTCCTTAGGCATGAAAAAAACAATGCGATTGAGTTTTTTTTTTCTGTGGAGTTACAAAAATATCCACATATTTAATTTTTGAAGTAAAGAAGCATGTGTTTAAAACTCAATATCAGAGAGGGATATGAAAACAGTGAAATAAAAAGATGTTTAATGCTGCTAATCTGATGTCTTCTCACATTTTAACATATTCTAATGCTATTAATTCCTCATTTCATTGAGATAATGATAAAAAAAAACCTTCTTGTCGAACAAATAACAATTGATTTACACTCAAACATGTTAGTGCAGATCAGGTTTATCTAGAACAGCAAAGTTACAGTAATGGTCTGAATGTCAGGATATGAGAAGTGTCCACTGTGTTGGCTGATATGGAACTAAAACAACTAAACCCATGAATATACAAAGTAAAGTAAGTAAGTAAAGTAAATTTTATTTATAGAGCACTTTTCACAGACAGAGTCACAAAGTGCTTTATCAATTCAAATCAGAATCAAATTAAGTTTACAGAGACCCAACAGAATCCAGAATACAAGAGAACAGCTGGAGAAGAACTGTCCACTGGAGTGACTTATGCATGAAAGGGTTAATGAGTATTCGTGTCAGAAATATGCTTTATAAATGATGAATTGAGTATTTGTTAATACTGAACTAATGCTTCATAGTGTGGACTTATTATAAAGTGTTACCCTGCTCTGTTTTGTTCCCATGATTCCCAGCTGATGATTCCTGTCTGACTTGGACGTGAGCCGGAGCTCTTTTGCTAAAACGTGTATGTTATAAGAAACCAACCCTCTTATTGTTCTTATGGACTCCTGTTGTGTTGTTGTGGTCTGTAATTTAAATTTTTTCAGTCAAAATCAGGTATTTTCTTTATTTTTATTTTTCATTTAATTCACTGATCATATGGATGTTCATCAAAGTTCAGATTAAAGTTGTATCAAAAACACAGAAAACTGAAGAAAAATGTGTTTTGTTTTTTTTTCCAGTAAAATCCATCATTAACTGAACATAAACCCAATGTGTCCATCCACTGTCATTGATCCAACTCCATGGGTTTTACTGGTGAATCAATGCTGTAGAAGATGACAGTGTTTCCATGGTAACTACAGAGCCTCTGAACGTCCAAATGGGTCATATCTGATGACCATGAAAGGATGATGAACTGTATTTTACACCAATTATTTACATGGATTGATAGAATTAGTGGATCAACAGGTATTAAATATTTAAGATGGCTGTTTGGGTCTTTATAGGTTAAACCAGGGGTGTCAAACATGCGGCCCGGGGGCCAAATGCAGCCCGTCAGAGGCTCTAATCCGGCCCACAGGTTGAATTTGTGAAATGCAAAAATTACACTTAAGATGATCACAGAAAATTTGGTTCAGGTTCCACATACAGACCGGGAAAAATGTTATCATAATAACCTAGAAATTCTTACAACTCCAATTTTTTCTTTTGTAAGTGTAAATATTTTCATGTAATTTTCCTGTATTTACACTCAAACAAACTAATTTCACAGAAAACGTAAATATCCTGAACAAATATGAAAAACCTGAAATGTCTGAAGAGTTGTAAATGTAATTTTGATCATATTCTGCCTGTTACTGAATATTTAGTGTATTTGTAGATCCACTGTGATCTGTAAGTTGTACAGAACATGACGTCATTATAAACTGAGGCAGAAGATTGTTCAAATTACACTTATTTACTAAACAAATTTTAGGGTGTTCATGTTATTCACATTGTTTTAAAGAACAGTTTATAGATGAAAATTTCTCATCGTGTAAGGAAAGTTTGGAGTTGATATTATTTATATATTATTATGTTATTATTTCACTGGTCAGACCCACGTCAGATCAAATTCAGCTGAATTTGTCCCCTGAACTAACATGAGTTTGACACTCATGTTTTAAAGGAGAGTTGGTAGATATAAACATTTTCATCGCATAATTTTACTTTTTTTACTCTAAAACATGGAGAAAATTTGGAGTTGACACTATTTCTATATTATTATGTTATTATTTCACCGGTCTGGCCCACTTCAGATCAAATTTGGCTTAATGTGGCCCCTGAACTAACATGAGTTTGACGCCCCTGGGTTAAACAAAAGGGCTTTTAACTGAGTAAGAGAATAAACAGATTTGCAGAAGAAGTCAAACTAAATTGAATCCTCTTTGTATCTTTACATTCAATATCAGCATGAAAAGTACATCATGTTAAAAACCTTCCACCCTTTAGGTCAAGTACTCTTGTACTAAGCTGACCCCTTTTTCTGCTTCCATGCTTCATGTAAATGAGACAGTGAAGGATCAGACTGAGAGAATAAGTCATACATTATAAGTATACCAGGATCCGCCTCCAAAGATAGTATTATCTTGTGATAACGGGTTAATTATTTTCTTATCTCGAGATAATAGAGCTTGTTTTTCTTGATAACATGTTAATCAGTGTGTGCCAGAGCTGAACTAATACTACACAGTATTACAACAACACAACGTCTCCTTCTTATTATTTCTATTAATTTTGACATTGATCAGAGGTGGCAACGTCGCATCAACCATTTATTGATCAGTGTTTACCCGACTGCGCTTCAGTCAAGGTCTGACACAACGCATCACCTTGACACTGAAAAAACAGCTGTTTGTCTTCTTGAAATAATGAAATTAATTAACCTGCCATCACATGAAAACAAGCTGTATTGAGATAATATGCAAAGATTAACTGAAGATAATGACAAAACCACTGCCTGACCTCACCAGGAACACAACAAACAACACAACAGCTGTTATTTATGTACAAGTTTCAGAAATAAAATTAAAAATGATAGTTTGGTGACAACCCGAATAGACTGAGAATGGATACGACAGAATACTGAAGCCAAACGCAGCATCCTTATTTTAGCCACATCTGTGATCTTTTCCTACGCCTTTGTTTGTTTATTTGTTTGTTGTATTGACTTAAATACAATAGTTCTGTAGTAGTTTATGTGTTTTGTGTCTGTAAATTCCATGCATAGCTGTACTTCAGAGGTGCGTGGTATTTGACATCTGTTATTTAGGTATGAACTGCAAAAATCTAAACCTTACCAAGTGTCTTTTTTTCACTTCTAGTCCAAATATCTCATCACACTTAAAATAAGACAGAATCGCCTAAAGAGGAACTTTCCAGTGAGATAAGAACTCATTTTTAGACAATAGATCTGGAAAATCTTATTTCAACAAATGTTACCAAGATAATTTTTACTTGTTCCATTGGCAATTTTTTTTTTTTGCTTAATTTAGTAGTAGTAGTAGTAGTAGTAGTTTTATTTCGAGCACATAGAATCATCAGATAACAAAGGATCATACAACATGGTCAAAACAAATAAATACAAATTTTTTGCGCTCGAAAAGGAGTGGGAAGAAGTATAACTTATTGACTCCCACCCCCTTTTTAAAAACTAATAATCAAACTAGATCCGCCTCCTTTGCTTTGTTAACACACATTTTCCTCTGTATATTTTTTACAATAACACAAAACATCCATAAAAACCATTCATATACACTTTTTTTTAGTCACCTCATACACAATCAGATTTGCAATAATCAACTGTTTTCAATATAAACTATAATATACATATCCACCCCAAACATTTACTCCAAATACAATGATCAATAAATATGATAGTATCTTCCTAGCATGATAACCAATTAAATATAATATCTTATTTTATGCGTACTTCTAATGTTCTATATTTTGTTATTGTAGTGGATTTATACATCCTTTTAAATGCACAGATTGAAGCAAAACAAATCTGCCAATGGAACAAATGAAAATTATCTTGGTAAGATTTGTTGAAATAAGATTTTCAAGATCTATTGTCTGAAAATAAGTTCTTATATCTCACTGAAAAGTTCCTCTTTAGGCGATTATGTCTTATTTTAAGTGTGATGAGATATTTTGACTAGAAATGAAAAAAATACATTTGGTAAGATTTAGATTTTTGCAGTGTCACTACCGGATCAAGTTGTTCAGATGCGACGCTAACTCTACTTGGACAAACTGCCCCAAATACTTTGGCAGAGACGTTCAGAGTCATTCTGTGCTGCCGATGGGTTATTTGCGTTAACATTTTTAATCAGATTAATCATGATGATGGATTAATCTACATTAATGTGTTAATTTTGACAGCCCTAATTAATACATAATTCATCATTTCTTGGGAGACAATACACTACTAATATATGTTAATAATAACTGAATGGTTAATATATGTACCCTGTACCAGGAATGGTTGTATTTGGTCTTCGTGTTAAAAATATAGGAGGCACAAACTGTTTCTCTCTTGCCTTATATTTTATTTATGCATGTTGTTACTCGTTATTTACACCTTCTATTGTGCAACTTCTTATGCCATCAGTTGCAACCAGCTAACCCTGAGCCAATATATACACACCACATTAATGCGTTAAGTTTGACAGTCCTAATTCTTATATCTCACAAGTTCCTCTTCAGGTGATTGTGTCTTATTTTAGGTGTGATGAGATATTTTGACTAGAAATGAGACAAATACACTTGGTAAGATTTAGATTTTTGCAGTGTGGAAACATGTTGAGATTAACAAAATAAGTACTCAAGTACATGTACTAGAATTCAGATCTCACTGCTAAAAATTCTGAAGTTTAATATTAAGATCATAAGAACTGTTACAAAAAAAAAAACAACAACTATATTACAATAAAAACAATTGAAATCAATAAATATGCAATATTACATTACTAAAAACGTGAAAGCTGTTGCGCTGAATGTAATGTTCTAGTGATGACTCACATCCTGTCGCCGTTTAAGCAGTTTTCATTGACTGTAGCCTTTGTATTAAAATCCTTAAAAAAGAAACTACACTTGTTGTCTGCATTAGGAAATTATACGGTAGTGCATGTCACGGTGCCTTTCAGTCTCTTTTAGCCTTTTATTCCCTCCTTTTCCTACTGAGAGTAATTGCACATTTAGAGGTTAATAATTTGCCTCATGCCTAAGGCTGTGCAAAGGCAAATGGACACAGTGGAATTTAAAGTAACTAAAAAAGCATTTTTAATTGTGGTAAGACATCTCTGATTTAATAGTGTGGTATAATGAGGCATTAAACTCTGAATGAATGAGTCAAATTAATGCCACTCTAATAGTTCAAAACCCGTCGTCGTTACTCTTTTTTTTGTTCTAATATGTTGCGTGATTTGAAACGTAATGTACATCTGCACGAAATATGGTTCCATGTGTGATTCAGCATCAGCGAGTGAACAAACCAAAACTGTTTGGAATGTAAAAACAGTGTAATTAGGGTCATAAGTTGTGTAAATGAGCCTTGTGTCAGTGCTTTGGTGTCATTTCACAGTCATACATGAAGTCTGATGAAGTCTGCAGTGAAGAGGAATGTGTGACAGCAGCACTTAACTCTGATCTGCAGAATAATAACAGACAGTCATGTACATTTAATAATAATGTACATTTAATAATTATGTACATTTAATAATAATGCACATTTAAAGACAGGGATGAATATGGAAGAGTTTCACATTAAAACATCTACCAGACATTTGGTCTATTTATATATTCTGTTCAATTGTGTCTTCACAGGTAGTGAGGCAACATGGAAAAGAAAAGAAAAGAAAAGAAAAGAAAAGAAAAGAAAAGAAAAGAAAAGAAAAGAAAAGAAAAAATAATAGAAGATCTTCTATTTTTTTTCTTTTTCTCTTTATTTTTCTTTTCTCTTCTCTAGAGAAGGGAAGGGAAGGGAAGGAAAGGAAAGGAAAGGAAAGGAAAGGAAAAACAATAGAATAGAATAGAATAGAATAGAATAGAATAGAATAGAATAGAATAGAATAGAATAGAATAGAAAAGAAAAGAAAAGAAAAGAAAGAGAAAGAAGGGAAAAAAGAAAAAAAAGAAGAGAAAAAGAAAAGAAAAGAAAAGAAAAGAAAGGAAAGGAAAAGAAGAGAAGAAAGAAAAGAAATGAAAAAAGAATAGAATAGAATTGAAAAGAAAAGAGGAGAAAAAAGAAAAGAATACAAAAGAAAAGAAAAGAAAAGAAAAGAAAAGAAAAGAAAAGAAAAGAAAAGAAAAGAAAAGAAAAGAAAAGAAAAGAAAAAGAAAACCAGACTTCTAACATAACAATACTATGGATATCCTATGAATAGAAACCCCCCTGCTGTTATTTCGAGTCATTATTTTGTACCGATAAGTCACAATAAACAAATAAATACAAGAAGTCATTTAAAATAAATAAATATAAATAAAAGGCTCCAGGTAAATAAACATCACCTCTTTGTAACTTATTACTCAATTTCACATTAATATAAAAATTTTGGGAGGTCAAATCTCACTGGAAGCCTTTTAAAACCTGCCCTTTGCAGCACCAGCGTTAGCGCTGTCATCACAGGTGGAGGTCCACAAAGAACTGGGTTTGGAAAAAGATCACAGTTTAGGCTCAAACAAGACAGTTACATAATAAACGCTCCAAACACGTGTGTGTGCACTTTGATATTCTGTCAAATCCATCCCCAAACCAAAACCACACAGTACAGTTCAGCCCTGTTAAACATCCCCACAGATGTGTTCAGTGTGTGGTCTGTAAACATGAGTGTGTTCATCCTCTGACTGTTACAGGAGGGGTTTCTGCTGCAGGTGTGCTACAGTAAACATGGCAAACAGGGAAAAAAAGGCCTCTGATCAGACAGAATCACCTGAAGAGGAACTTTTCAGTGAGATATAAGAACTTATTTTTAGACAATAGATCTGGAAAATCTTACTTTTTTTAAATTTTATTTTATGTGTTGTTTTCTTACTTGCTGTTTTTAATCACCTTTTATACGTTTTAAATGTGTTTCTTTTTGTTTCTTTTATTTCAATGTCCTGTGTGAAGCACCTTGAATTGCCTTGTTGCTGAAATGTGCTATACAAATAAACTTGCCTTGCCTTGCCTTACTTCAAGAAATCTTACCAAGATAATTGTCACTTGTTCCATTAGCATTAAGCAAAAAAATCTGCCAATGGAACAAATGAAAATAATCTTGGTAAGATTTCTTGAAATTAGATTTTCCAGATCTACTGTCTAAAAATAAGTTCTTATCAGAGGTGTAGTCCTACTTATTTTTCAGTCACCGTTGCATATACCCCAGCGGTTTTCAACCCTGGGGTCGGGACCCCATGTGGGGTCGCCTGAAATTTCTAGTAATTGATAAAAATAAAAATAAAAACGTACTAATAAAAAATATATGGTGAGTTGACAGAGACAATCCCAATAAATAAAAGACAGAAGCTGAAACTGCAGCACTGTGGTTCTGTTTGTGTCACATGTTCACTGTGGTCAGTTTCAGATGCTGCAGCTCTTTCATAATTCATAGTTTCAGTTCTTGTTTGTTCAGTATTAATTGTCCTCCTTGTAAATCCCAGCTGGACTGACTGGACAGATCCTGAGCCTTTGTGCAGTAATCTACACCTGGATTTACTGCCTCTGTCCACAATAACAGACATTATACAGACTAAATGTCCACAATAATACACATTATATAGACTAAATGTCCACAATAATAGACATTATATAGACTAAATGTCCTCTGAAATTAACGCTTATTTGCAACATGGTGTCGCAAACTATTACACGATCAAAAACAAATTAATCTTAGCAAAAAACATATATATATCCATTTTGAATGTCTGGGGTTGCCAGAAATTTGTGATGTTAAAATGGAGTCATAAGCTAAACTGGTTGGAACCAGTGGTAAAGCCACTTCTAAATCCCCCTGATGTGCACATTCAGTCGTATCTGCAGCCAAATTACCTATTTTTTCTCCTAGGATGGTGGAGCCATGACCCGCCCTACTCTGCCTCTAATTGGCTAGTGTTCACTGCCTTCACTGATTAGATTGGTTAACTTTAGGCATGAGGACTGATGAGCCAATCAGAGGCAGAGTAGGGCGGGTCATGCCAAGGAAAATATTGCTAACTAGCGCTGTCCACCTCTGGAACCTGATTGGACAGCTCGTTAGGTGCCAGTGCCACCGCAGTTGATTGACAGGTCACTGCACATCTCATTGAAAGATGCACAATTATTGGAAATGTAAACAAGAAAGGCAGAATAAACGTCTTTCAAATGAGTGACACTTATCGATAGAACCTACTTTGATGGAATCCAGAATTCTGAGGTCAGTTTAAGGTGGATTCAGAATGAGTCGCTGTTTTAAACTACTGGACAGATGAGTGAACATTTAGAGGAGATCGCCAATAGTTAAACTGTGTGAGTAGGCTAACGTTATGAAAGGCTAATGTTTTGAATGGCTAGCGTTAGGAAAAGCTAGCATTATCCTATGTTTACCTCCTGTTGAATCCATTTCCATTCCTGCAGCTGCTTGTGTGTCCAGTCAAATCTACAAACTGCTCCTGATCAAGTCATGATCATTTTATAATAGTGAACAAATACTACTGACGGATTTTTGGTCAAACTATCTTATATGTCACTGTTTCTAAAACTGTGTTTTTCTGAACTACTTTAACCTCCTCAGACCCAGGAAATGTCAGCAGAGTAACAGCTGTTTTGTTTCTCATTCAATAAGTGCCTATATTGGAAACATCATGATGCAACAGTTTTTTCAGATGCAGTTTTTACATTTTTATGGAATGTCCTTTGTTGTGGAGTTTCCTTTTCTTTTTTCTTTTTTTTTTTTTTTTTTTTTTTATAAATTGTGAAATTCTTGTCCACAAATATGGACAGTGGGTTTTAGAAGGTTAAAAAAAAAAAAGGGCAAAAGTTGAGAGTATACCCACTTCTCCAGGGACCACTACACCACTGGTTCTTCTATCTCACTTACAAGTTCCTCTTCAGGTGATTCTGTCTTATTTTAAGTGTGATGAGATATTTGCACTAGAAATGAGAAAAGTACTGTTGGTCAGATTTGGAGTTTTGCGGTGTGTTCGCTGATTCACAGATGGGATTCTACGATGTGGTTTCGTCTGTATTTTCTTCATACGGAGTAAAACAATACTGTCTGATGTGCAGCCCATGTGGTGAATTTGCTTCAGAATTTACATTTTATTCCTTTGGGGCATTTCTTTTGAACTTCATCCTCTTAATTTTTTCTTTTTTTTTTTTTTTGTTGAGTAAGCTCACAATCCTCGGTAGCTCTGATAATGCACACGCGGCCCCAAAGCCAACAGTTTAGCATTGCTTTGAGAAACTGTGACTTCCATTAAACGTAAGAGTTATTCCCCAGAAAACAGACCCAGTTCTTTAATCAACAAGCTGTGCATTCTGGTGTTTCAGGTGCGGGTCGGCTCGTTGTCAGACTAATGATTTTTCTGATCGCATTTTGCCAGTATCCTGAACTGACCCTCCAATCGCCGTTCACTCAGGAGTGGGAGTGGGAATAGATGTGAGTACAGCAGCATGCATTGTGCTCAGGTGGGGATGGAACTGGGTCACAGCATTAACAACACTGAACATCCACCCTGACAACTGCACAGTCCACACAGCACCAGCCTGGCAGACGTCTGCACTGGAAGCACCTGAGTCTGCAGGGACACCACAGAGTCCTGCAGAACTGACCTGAGTCTGCAGGGACACCACCGAGTCCTGCAGAACTGGACCTGAGTCTGCAGTGACACCAACCGAGTCCTGCAGAACTGGACCTAGTCTGCAGGGACACCACCGAGTCCTGCAGAACTGGACTGAGGTCTGCAGGGACACCACCGAGTCCTGGCAGAACTGTACCTGAGTCTGCAGGGGCACCACCGAGTCCTGGCAGAACTGGACCTGAGTCTGCAGGGACACCACCGAGTCCCTGCAGAACTGGACCTGAGTCTGCAGGGGCACCACCGATCCTGCAGAACTGGACCTGAGTCTGCAGGGACACCACAGAGTCCTGCAGAACTGGACTGAGTCTGCAGGGACACCACCGAGTCCTGCAGACTGGACCTGAGTCTGCAGGGACACCACAGAGTCCTGCAGACTGGACCTGAGTCTGCAGGGACACCACCGAGTCCTGCAGAACTGGACCTGAGTCTGCAGGGGCACCACGAGTCCTGCAGAACTGGACCTGAGTCTGCAGGGACCACCGAGTCCCGGCAGAACGGGACCTGAGAGTCTGCAGGGACACCACCGAGTGTCCTGCAGAACTGGACCTGAGTCTGCAGGGACACCACCGAGTCCTGCAGAACTGGACCTGAGTCTGCAGGGACACCACCGAGTCCTGCAGAACTGGACCTGAGTCTGCAGGGGCACCACCGAGTCCTGCAGAACTGGACCTGAGTCTGCATGGACACCACCGAGTCCTGCAGAACTGGACCTGAGTCTGCAGGGCACCACCGAGTCCTGCAGAACTGGACCTGAGTCTGCAGGGACACCACCGAGTCCTGCAGAACTGGACCTGAGTCTGCAGGGACACCACCGAGTCCTGCAGAACTGGACCTGAGTCTGCAGGGGCACCACCGAGTCCTGCAGAACTGGACCTGAGTCTGCAGGGACAACCACCGAGTCCTGCAGAACTGGACCTGAGTCTGCAGGGCACCACCGAGTCCTGCAGAACTGGACCTGATTCTGCAGGGCACCACCGAGTCCTGCAGAACTGGACCTGAGTCTGCAGGGACACCACCGAGTCCTGCAGAACTGGACCTTAGTCTGCAGGGACACCACCGAGTCCTGCAGAACTGGACCTGAGTCTGCAGGGACACCACCGAGTCCTGCAGAACTGGACCTGAGTCTGCAGGGACACCACCGAGTCCTGCAGAACTGGACCTGAGTCTGCAGGGACACCACCGAGTCCTGCAGAACTGGACCTGAGTCTGCAGGGACACCCACCGAGTCCTGCAGAACTGGACCTGAGTCTGCAGGGACACCACCGAGTCCTGCAGAACTGGACCTGAGTCTGCAGGGGCACCACCGAGTCCTGCAGAACTGGACCTGAGTCTGCAGGGGCACCACCGAGGTCCTGCAGAACTGGACCTGAGTCCTGCAGGGACACCACCGAGTCCTGCAGAACTGGACCTGAGTCTGCAGGGGCACCACCGAGTCCTGCAGAACTGGACCTGAGTCTGCAGGGACACCACCGAGTCCTGCAGAACTGGACCTGAGTCTGCAGGGACACCACCGAGTCCTGCAGAACTGGACCTGAGTCTGCAGGGACACCACCGAGTCCTGCAGACTGGACCTGAGTCTGCAGGGACACCACCGAGTCCTGCAGAACTGGACCTGAGTCTGCAGGGACACCACCGAGTCCTGCAGAACTGGACCTGAGTCTGCAGGGGCACCACCGAGTTCCTGCAGAACTGGACCTGAGTCTGCAGGGACCCACCGAGTCCTGCAGAACTGGACCTGAGTCTGCAGGGACACCACAGAGTCCTGCAGAACTGGACCTGAGTCTGCAGGGCACCACCGAGTCCTGCAGAACTGGACCTGAGTCTGCAGTACACCACCCGGAGTCCTGCAGAACTGGACCTGAGTCTGCAGGGACACCACCGAGTCCTGCAGAACTGGACCTGAGTCTGCAGGGACACCACCGAGTCCTGCAGAACTGGACCTGAGTCTGCATGGACACCACCGAGTCCTGCAGAACTGGACCTGAGTCTGCAGGGACACCACCGAGTCCTGCAGAACTGGACCTGAGTCTGCAGGACACCACCGATTCCTGCAGAACTGGACCTGAGTCTGCAGGGACACCACCGAGTCCTGCAGAACTGGACCTGAGTCTGCAGGGACCCACCGAGTCCTGCAGAACTGGACCTGAGTCTGGCAGGGGCACCACCGAGTCCTGCAGAACTGGACCTGAGTCTGCAGGACACCACCGAGTCCTGCAGAACTGGACCTGAGTCTGCAGGGGCACCACCGAGTCCTGCAGAACTGGAACCTGAGTCTGCAGGGACACCACCGAGTCCTGCAGAACTGGACCTGAGTCTGCAGTGGCACCACCGAGTCCTGCAGAACTGGACCTGAGTCTGCAGGGACACCACCGAGTCCTGGCAGAACTGGACCTGAGTCTGCAGGGACACCACCGAGTCCTGCAGAACTGGACCTGAGTCTGCAGGGACACCACCGAGTCCTGCAGAACTGGACCTGAGTCTGCAGGGACACCACCGAGTCCTGCAGAACTGGACCTGAGTCTGCAGGGACACCACCGAGTCCTGCAGAACTGGACCTGAGTCTGCAGGGGCACCACCGAGTCCTGCAGAACTGGACCTGAGTCTGCAGGGACACCACAGAGTCCTGCAGAACTGGACCTGAGTCTGCAGGGGCACCACCGAGTCCTGCAGAACTGGACCTGAGTCTGCAGGGACACCACCGAGTCCTGCAGAACTGGACCTGAGTCTGCAGGGACACCACCGAGTCCTGCAGAACTGGACCTGAGTCTGCAGGGACACCACCGAGTCCTGCAGAACTGGACCTGAGTCTGCAGGGACACCACCGAGTCCTGCAGAACTGGACCTGAGTCTGCAGGGACACCACCGAGTCCTGCAGAACTGGACCTGAGTCTGGCAGGGGCACCACCGAGTCCTGCAGAACTGGACCTGAGTCTGCAGGGACACCACCGAGTCCTGCAGAACTGGACCTGAGTCTGCAGGGGACACCACAGAGTCCTGCAGAACTGGACCTGAGTCTGCAGGGGCACCACCGAGTCCTGCAGAACTGGACCTGAGTCTGCAGGGGCACCACCGAGTCCTGCAGAACTGGACCTGAGTCTGCAGGGGCACCACCGAGTCCTGCAGAACTGGACCTGAGTCTGCAGGGACACCACAGAGTCCTGCAGAACTGGACCTGAGTCTGCAGGGGCACCACAGAGTCCTGCAGAACTGGACCTGAGTCTGCAGGGACACCACCGAGTCCTGCAGAACTGGACCTGAGTCTGCAGGGACACCACCGAGTCCTGCAGAACTGGACCTGAGTCTGCAGGGGCACCACAGAGTCCTGCAGAACTGGACCTGAGTCTGCAGGGACACCACCGAGTCCTGCAGAACTGGACCTGAGTCTGCAGGGGCACCACAGAGTCCTGCAGAACTGGACCTGAGTCTGCAGGGGCACCACCGAGTCCTGCAGAACTGGACCTGAGTCTGCAGGGACACCACCGAGTCCTGCAGAACTGGACCTGAGTCTGCAGGGACACCACCGAGTCCTGCAGAACTGGACCTGAGTCTGCAGGGACACCACCGAGTCCTGCAGAACTGGACCTGAGTCTGCAGGGACACCACCGAGTCCTGCAGAACTGGACCTGAGTCTGCAGGGGACACCACCGAGTCCTGCAGAGACTGTACCTGATCTGTCAGGGGCACCACCGAGTCCTGCAGAACTGGACCTGAGTCTGCAGGGACACCACCGAGTCTGCAGGGAACTGGACCTGAGTCTGCAGGGACACCACCGAGTCCTGCAGAACTGGACCTGAGTCTGCAGGGGGCACCACCGATTCCTGCAGAACTGGACCTGAGTCTGCAGGGACAACCACCCGAGTCCTGCAGAACTGGACCTGATTCTGCAGGGAAACCACCGAGTCCTGCAGAACTGGACCGAGTCTGCAGGGACACCACCGAGTCCTGCAGAACTGGACCTGAGTCTGCAGGGGCACCACAGAGTCCTGCAGAACTGACCTGATCTGCAGGGACACCACAGAGTCCTGCAGAACTGGACCTGAGTCTGCAGGGCACCACAGAGTCCCTGCAGAACTGGACCTGAGTCTGCAGGGGCACCACCGAGTCCTGCAGAACTGGACCTGAGTCTGCAGGGACACCACCGAGTCCTGCAGAACTGGACCTGAGTCTGCAGGGGCACCACCGAGTCCTGCAGAACTGGACCTGAGTCTGCAGGGGCACCACCGAGTCCTGCAGAACTGGACCTGAGTCTGCAGGGACACCACAGAGTCCTGCAGAACTGGACCTGAGTCTGCAGGGGCACCACAGAGTCCTGCAGAACTGGACCTGAGTCTGCAGGGACACCACCGAGTCCTGCAGAACTGGACCTGAGTCTGCAGGGACACCACCGAGTCCTGCAGAACTGGACCTGAGTCTGCAGGGACACCACCGAGTCCTGCAGAACCCTGAAGTCTGTCTGACACAGCACTGTTCTGTAAAGTCTACTGTAAATGATTACATTAAAGAAAAGAGAAAAAAAAGAAAAGAAACGAAACGAAAAGAAAAGAAAAGAAAAGAAAAGAAAAGAAAAGAAAAGAAAAAAACAATAGAAGAGAATAGAAAAGAAAAGAAACGAAAAGAAAAGAAAAGAAAAGAAAAAACAATAGAAGAGAATAGAAAAGAAAGAAACGAAAAAGAAAAAACATAGAAAAAAAGAAAAGAAGAAACGAAAAGAAAAAAGAAAAGAAAAGAAAGAGAAGAAAAGAAAAAAACAATAGAAGAATAGAAAAGAAAAGAAAAGAAACGAAAAGAAAAGAAAAGAAAGAGAAGAAAGAAAAAACATAGAAGAGAAAAGAAAAGAGAAGAAAAGAAAAAAAAAGAAAGAGAGATAGAAAAAAAGAAAGAAAAGAAAGGAAAGAAAGAGAAAGAAAAGAAAAGAAGGAAAGAAAAAGAAAAAGAAGAATAGAACAGAACAATAGAAACGAATATAAACGAATAGAAACAGATAGAATAGATAGAATAGATAGAAAAGACAAGAGGGAAAGAAAAGAAATAAAAAAGAAAAGAGAAAAGAAGAAAAAGAAAAGAGAAAAAAGAGAAAGAATTAAGAGAATAGAAAGAAGAAAAAGAAAGAGAAGACAGAAAATAAATGAAAATAGAAAAGAAAGAAAAGAAAAGAAAAGAGAGAAGAAGGGGAAAAAAGGAAAGAAACAAAAAAGAAAAGAAGAGAAAAGAGAAAAAAGAAAAGAAGAAAAAAAAGAAATGTAAAAAGAATAGAAAAGAAGAGAAAAGATGAAAACAAAAGATGAAAACAAAAGAACACACCAGATCATTCTTTCCTTTCTACATTAGATGATTCCATTCTCGGCCCACACAGACCAAACAGCCTCTGGGAACAAAAACAACGACTGATGTGAAATGTTCAGAACCGTCTGAACCACTCAGCCTTTCAATACTGTCAGATAACGTGTGTAAAATACAGTTTGTGTTTCATCAGATTGGACCCAGGGCTGGGTCAGGGCCGTCCAGCTCCTGTTCTTTCAGGTTCCACATTCAGTCCAGTTTGACCTCCAGTGGACCGGACCAGTACAATAATAACAGAATAACCCATAAATAATGACAACTGCAATTATTTTTAATGCAAAAAATAACATTAAATTATGAAAAACATTTACATTTTACAAACTATCCAAATGAAAAGGATGTGAATAACCTGAAAAAACGGAAATTTCTGAAGAAAAATAAGAATAATAAGAAAAATTTGATTAATATTCTGCCTCAGCTTATGATTTCTACATGTGCATTACAGATCAGATCTAACTAGACACACAACAGGCAGAATACTGTTAATTTTATTTTATTATTTAGAATTATTTATTTCTTATTCATGTTTTATTATTAAAGGATATCAGAATTTAATGTTCTTTGCAATAAATCAAAGAGAAAAAATTGGTTTCACCATTATTTATCAGCATAATGCCTTTTTTTTTTTCCACATTAAACCAAGAAGAAAATTTGGAGTCATTATTTCCAGGTTATTATGCTGTTATTTTCCAGTTGAACGCCCTCAACTGTTAATATCTTCTGCACTTTGCAAATTCCTCCTGCGACTGGAACCTTTTGGACCCCAGTTTGACACCTGTGATCTCCAACACTGACCCACCAGTCAAACCCATGGAGTTGGATCAGTGACAGTGGATGGAAACACTGGTTTTTACACTCAGTTATTGATAAGTTCAGTTTTCTCTGTTTCTGATATAATAACCCTCCACTTTAATCTGAGCTTCTATGAACATCTACATAGTGAATTAAATACAGAAAAATACTTTCACTTTGATTTTCACTCAAAAAATGCAAAATACAGACGATAAATGGTGATAATTCACTTAAGAAAAGTTAAATAGGGAGAAAAATTCACTTGAGAACTGCCACAAAAGTAACACTGGGTCTCTGTGGGTACATATTCCACTGGTTTGAATTAGCATTGACAGAAAGTGCTCTCCTTGTCTTCTTAAAGTTTGGAGTTTGATAAATGACAGTGAATGGAGACACTTGTTTTTACATTCTGTTATTGGTATATTTGGAGAAAAAGAATCATTTTCTTCAGTTTTCTCTGTTGCTGATACAATAACCCTCAAATTTAACCTGAGCTTTTATGCACGTCCACATGATCAGTACATTAAATATAAGAAACTAGAAGCACTCGGAGAGCGCAGACCTCTGCCAAGGCTGATCAGTGCCCCCCCCCCCCCCCCCCCCCCCCCCCCCCCCCCGTGGGCCCCCCCACCCCCGATCACCACCAAAATTTAATCATTTCTTCCTTATCCCATTTCCAACAAACCCTGAAAATTTCATCCAAATCTGTCCATAACTTTTTGAGTTATGTTGCACACTAACAGACAGACAAACAAACAAACAAACAAACCCTGGCAAAAACAGAACCTCCTTGGTGGAGGTAATCACCAGATTTCCTCTGAAAAAATGCAAAATACAGAGGATAAAAGATGATAAATTGCTTAATAAAAGTTGAATAAAGACAAAAATTCACTTGGGAAGTGTCACATAAGTAGCAGTGGGTGTTTATGGGTAAAATATTCCACGGATTTTAATTAAATAAATCCACTGTTAGCATTGACAGAAAAGTGCTCCCCCTTGTCTTCTTAAAGTTTAGAGTTTGATAAATGACAGTGAGTGGAGACACTTGGTTTTACATTCTGTTATTGGCATATTTGCTGTAAAAGTCTCTTTTTCTTCAGTTTTCTCTGTTTCTGATATAATAACCCTCAAATTTAATCTGAGCTTTAATGAACGTCCACATGATCAGTACATTAAATATAAGAAAATACCTGATTTATACTGAAAAAATGCAAAATACAGAGGATAATATTAAAATAAATGATGATAAATTGCTTAATAAAAGTTGAATAAATACAAAATTCACTTGGGAAGTGTCACAAAAGTAGCAGTGGGTGTTTATGGGTGAATATTCCACAGATTTTAATTAAATAAATCCACTGTTAGCATTCATAGAAAAGCGCTCCCCCTTGTCTTGTGACAGTGAATGGAGACACTTGTTTTTACATTCTGTTATTGGCATATTTGCTGTAAAAGTCTCTTTTTCTTCAGTTTTCTCTGTTGCTGATATAATAACCCTCAAATTTAATCTGAGCTTTAATGAACGTCCACATGATCAGTACATTAAATATAAGAAAATACCAGATTTATACTGAAAAAATGCAAAATACAGAGCATAATATCAAAATAAATGATGATAAATTTCTTAATAAAAGTTGAATAAAGAGAAAAATTCACTTGGGAAGTGTCACAAAAGTAGCAGTGGGTGTTTATGAGTGAATATTCCACAGATTTGTATTAAATAAATCCACTGTTAGCCCTGACAGAAAAGCGCTCACCTCTGGATCCTTGTCTTCTTAAACTTGGTGTCCTTGTGGAGCCAAAGTCAGCGCCCTTCAGAATATGGAATCACAGCAGCATTAATAACACAGCCTGACTTTTCGGAGGGACTTCATTCAGCTGTGGCAGCCGTTGTCTGCTCGTCTAACGTATAGAAATCCTCCCCCCTCCTGCACGCACACACACACACACACACACACACACACACACCCCAGTGCGCTCTGTGTACTCGCACATGCAGAGTGTGTGATGCACAGACAGACTGAGAAGGATTTGAGATGAGAGGTCAGTCCCTCCTCCTGTCGCCCTCAGGTGTGGGCTGGCTGTTCTCACAGTTAACCAGTACTGGATGAGCAGACTGTCCACACGTTTTTAGCATCATGACATCATACAGACAGGAGAACACATTCAGACCCTAACCCACTAAGTCTCCTGTCATGCATTCAACAGCTTGGAATGCATCAGTTCGTCCAGTAACTGCAAATGTTTGCTCCTGATCGTGTTCTTAACCCTTTCATGCACACTGGTCACTCCAGTGGTCACTCCAGTGGTCAGTTCTTCTGCAGCTGTTCTCTTGTATATTCATGGGTTTGGTTGTTTTAGTTCCATATCAGCCAACACAGTGGGCACTTATGCACCATCCCATAATAATACACTGACATTCAGACCGTTACTGTATGTTTGCTGCTCTTGATGAACTTGATCTGCACTAACAGGTCTGAGTGTAAAGTATTGTGTATTATTTCTATTAGACTGTAATTGACACCAAAAAGATTAGTTTTTTTTTTTTTTCCATATTATCTCCATGAAGTGAGTAATGACTAGTATTAGAGTTTTAAAATGGGACAAAACATCAGATTAGCAGCATTAAACATGTTTTTATTCCATAGTTTTCACACAGTATATCAGTAAATATATGTTTCTTTGCTTCAAAAATTAAATGCATGGTGCCCAGCTGAGTGGACTTTTTTGCAACTCCATGAAAAACAGATTGATTAAAAAAAAAAAAAAAAAAAAAAAAAAAAATTCAAACACATTGTTTTTTTTAATCCAGTGCCATCCAACTTTATTTGTACAGCACAGTGGATTAAAGTAGTGCACAGAAAAATAAAGAAAAAACAAAATAACAGAGTAAAATACAAGAGGAGATTAAAAGACGTAGAACTGTAAAAATAAATAAATAAATGAATGAATAAATAAGTAAAATAGATTAAAAAAAAAATACAGAAGAATAGATAAAACCTAAATAAAATAATAAAATACAAGAATAGATTGAAAACATAAAAAAACTGTACAATTAATGCCAAATTTAAGAGGAATAAAAACCCTCAGTAACAAAATCTTGATTAAGGTTCTCATAATTCATGCATGAAAGGGTTAAACTCATACAGTTTTAAGTCCAAGGTTATTATCCTTAACGAAAACTAAAAATGACAAAAACTAGAATCTCGTTAACTGAAATAAATAAAAACTATAATTAAAAGAAAATAAAAGATAACTAACTGAAACTGTAGTGTGTTTATAAAACTAACTAAAATGGATAAAAAAATTATGGATAAAATTCCCTTTGTTTTCATCTTTGTCAATGTTGCATTGATACGAAATCGATTTATTTCCCTCTCTCAGTTTTCTCTGCTGTCACCATATGATATTTAAGGGTCCGTCACTTGTGTTCACTTGTGGTTTCCAGTCGTCTTCTGGTCCCCACTCTACCTGGAAACATGGAGACTAAAGTTGGGAGAAAGCAGCAGACAAATTAAAACAAATTAAAATGTACTGAATTAGAGAAATTGGGTGTTTTATGTGGTTTTTAAGTGGGTTTTTAGGTGTTTTTGTTTTTGTTTTTTTGTTTTTTTTGTTAATTTCTGGGTGATTTTTAGGTGTTTTGGGTAATTTTTGGATGAGTTTTTTGTGTGTGAATTGAACTGAAACACATTTTTTTGATGACCAGACATAGTTTTATTAACAAATGGCCAAAATGACAAAAAAAAGACAAAAAAAAAAAAAAATCCTTAACTTTTTGTTTGTAGAGAACTCCAATACTAGTCACTTCATGGGGATAATATGCCAAAATAACTTTTGTTGTTAATTACAGTCTAATAACGAAAACACGGAACTGATTTACACTCAAACATGTTAGATTTGGTTTATTTAGAACAGCACAGTTCCAGTATTGTTATCAGTGTCAGTGCACTGTGTATTGTGTTGGCTGATATGAAACTAAAATAACAAAATCCATGAATAAACAAGAGAACAGCTGGAGAACTGTCCACTGGAGTGACCAGTCTGCATGAAAGGGTTAAACACGTTTCAATCACATTGTTCTGTTGTTTTTTTTTCATGCTTAAAGAGGAATAAAAACACTCAAGTAAAAAAAAAAAATTGACAAAGATTCTCATAATTCCATTCATCAAAGGGTTAAGTTGCAAGTGACAGGACCTTGCGAGCGCTGAGCTGCTCATTGTTGGACTGAGCGGACTTAAACGGTGTCCTGCACAGAGCACAGCAGGTGTCTGCAGCCCAGGAGTAAGAGCTAAGTTTAGCTAATCCTCTCAGTGTGTTTGTCAATGACAGCACATGTTGGACAGTCTGCAGAGAAACTCACGAAGGCAGAAGCTCTCACACACACACACACACACACACACACACACACACACACACACACACACACACGTACTATGTATATTTACAGTGACAGATGAACATACAGTCTGTACAAAGCTGGCTGCCGTGCACATGCATACGTACCTGCACTGTAAAAAAAAATCTTGTTGTTATTACGGAAAAAAAAAACAAAAACCTGGCAGCTGTGGTTTCCAGAACAATACTGTAAAAAACACATCCAACTGTAAACATATTTATGAAGTAACATGTAGATTGAACAGTTTAAACCTGTAGATTTAACAGTTTAAACATGTAGATTTAACAGTTTAAACCTGTAGATTTAACATTTTAAACCTGTAGATTTAACAGTTTAAATCTGTATATTTAACATTTTAAACCTGTAGATTTAACATTTTAAACGTGTAGATTTAACATTTAAACATGTTGATTTAACAGTTTAAACATGTAGATTTAACAGTTTAAACGTGTAGATTTAACAGTTTAAACGTGTAGATTTAACAGTTCAAACATGTAGATTTAACATTTTAAATCTGTAGATTTAACATTTTAAACCTGTAGATTTAACATTTTAAACCTGTAGATTTAACATTTTAAATGTGTAGATTTAACATTTTAAACCTGTAGATTTAACATTTAAACATGTAGATTTAACAGTTTAAACATGTAGATTTAACATTTAAACATGTAGATTTAACAGTTTAAACGTGTAGATTTAACAGTTTAAACATGTAGATTTAACATTTTAAATATTTAGATTTAACAGTTTAAACCTGTAGATTTAACATTTTAAACATGTAGATTTAACATTTTAAACCTGTAGATTTAACAGTTTAAACATGTAGATTTAACATTTTAAACATGTAGATTTAACAGTTTAAACATGTAGATTTAACATTTTAAATGTGTAGATTTAACATTTTAAACGTGTAGATTTAACAGTTTAAATCTGTATATTTAACATTTTAAATCTGTATATTAAACATTTTAAACCTGTAGATTTAACAGTTTAAATGTGTAGATTTAACATTTTAAACATGTAGATTTAACAGTTTAAATCTGTATATTTAACATTTTAAATCTGTATATTTAACATTTTAAACATGTAGATTTAACATTTTAAATGTGTAGATTTAACATTTTAAACATGTAGATTTAACATTTTAAACATGTAGATTTAACATTTTAAACCTGTAGATTTAACAGTTTAAACATGTAGATTTAACATTTTAAACATGTAGATTTAACATTTTAAATGTGTAGATTTAACAGTTTAAATCTGTATATTTAACATTTTAAACGTGTAGATTTAACAGTTTAAATCTGTATATTTAATATTTTAAACGTGTAGATTTAACAGTTTAAACATGTAGATTTAACAGTTTAAACATGTAGATTTAACAGTTTAAACATGTGGATTTAACAGTTTAAACATGTAGATTTAACAGTTTAAACATGTAGATTTAACAGTTTAAACATGTAGATTTAACAATTTAAACATGTAGATTTAACATTTTAAATCTGTAGATTTAACAGTTTAAACATGTAGATTTAACAGTTTAAACATGTAGATTTAACAGTTTAAACATGTGGATTTAACAGTTTTAACATGTATTTTTAACAGTTTAAACATGTAGATTTAACAGTTTAAACATGTATTTTTAACAGTTTAAACATGTAGATTTAACAGTTTAAACATGTATTTTTACCAGTTTAAACATGTAGATTTAACAGTTTAAACATGTAGATTTAACAGTTTAAACATGTAGATTTAACATTTTAAATGTGTAGATTTAACATTTTAAACATGTAGATTTAACAGTTTAAATCTGTATATTTAACATTTTAAATCTGTATATTTAACATTTTAAACATGTATATTTAACATTTTAAATGTGTAGATTTAACAGTTTAAACATGTAGATTTAACAGTTTAAACATGTAGATTTAACAGTTTAAACGTGTAGATTGAACAGTTTAAACGTGTAGATTTAACAGTTTAAACATGTAGATTTAACAGTTTAAACATGTAGATTTAACAGTTTAAACATGTAGATTTAACAGTTTAAACATGTATTTTTAACAGTTTAAACATGTATTTTTAACAGTTTAAACATGTAGATTTAACAGTTTAAACATGTAGATTTAACAGTTTAAACATGTAGATTTAACATTTTAAATGTGTAGATTTAACATTTTAAACGTGTAGATTTAACAGTTTAAATCTGTATATTTAACATTTTAAATCTGTATATTTAACATTTTAAACATGTAGATTTACCATTTTAAATGTGTAGATTTAACATTTTAAACATGTAGATTTAACATTTTAAATATGTAGATTTAACAGTTTAAACATGTAGATTTAACATTTTAAATGTGTAGATTTAACATTTTAAACGTGTAGATATAACAGTTTAAATCTGTATATTTAACATTTTAAACCTGTAGATTTAACAGTTTAAACGTGTAGATTTAACAGTTTAAATCTGTATATTTAATATTTTAAACGTGTAGATTTAACAGTTTAAATCTGTATATTTAACATTTTAAATCTGTATATTTAACATTTTAAACATGTAGATTTACCATTTTAAATGTGTAGATTTAACATTTTAAACATGTAGATTTAACATTTTAAATCTGTAGATTTAACAGTTTAAACATGTAGATTTAACAGTTTAAACATGTAGATTTAACAGTTTAAACATGTAGATTTAACAATTTAAACATGTAGATTTAACATTTTAAATCTGTAGATTTAACAGTTTAAACATGTAGATTTAACAGTTTATACATGTAGATTTAACAGTTTAAACATGTAGATTTAACAGTTTAAACATGTAGATTTAACATTTTAAACGTGTAGATTTAACAGTTTAAATCTGTATATTTAACATTTTAAATCTGTATATTTAACATTTTAAACCTGTAGATTTAACAGTTTAAATGTGTAGATTTAACATTTTAAACATGTAGATTTAACAGTTTAAATCTGTATATTTAACATTTTAAATCTGTATATTTAACATTTTAAACATGTAGATGTAACATTTTAAATGTGTAGATTTAACAGTTTAAACATGTAGATTTAACAGTTTAAACATGTATTTTTAACAGTTTAAACATGTAGATTTAACAGTTTAAACATGTAGATTTAACAGTTTAAACATGTAGATTTAACATTTTAAATGTGTAGATTTAACATTTTAAACGTGTAGATTTAACAGTTTAAATCTGTGTATTTAACATTTTAAATCTGTATATTTAACATTTTAAATCTGTATATTTAACATTTTAAACCTGTAGATTTAACAGTTTAAATGTGTAGATTTAACATTTTAAACATGTAGATTTAACAGTTTAAATCTGTATATTTAACATTTTAAATCTGTATATTTAACATTTTAAACATGTAGATTTAACATTTTAAATATGTAGATTTAACAGTTTAAACATGTAGATTTAACATTTTAAATATGTAGATTTAACATTTTAAACGTGTAGATTTAACAGTTTAAATCTGTATATTTAACATTTTAAACCTGTAGATTTAACAGTTTAAACGTGTAGATTTAACAGTTTAAACATGTGGATTTAACAATTTAAACATGTAGATTTAACATTTTAAATCTGTAGATTTAACAGTTTAAACATGTAGATTTAACAGTTTAAACATGTAGATTTAACAGTTTAAACATGTAGATTTAACAATTTAAACATGTAGATTTAACATTTTAAATCTGTAGATTTAACAGTTTAAACATGTAGATTTAACAGTTTATACATGTAGATTTAACAGTTTAAACATGTAGATTTAACAGTTTAAACATGTAGATTTAACATTTTAAACGTGTAGATTTAACAGTTTAAATCTGTATATTTAACATTTTAAATCTGTATATTTAACATTTTAAACCTGTAGATTTAACAGTTTAAATGTGTAGATTTAACATTTTAAACATGTAGATTTAACATTTTAAACATGTAGATTTAACATTTTAAACCTGTAGATTTAACAGTTTAAACATGTAGATTTAACAGTTTAAACATGTATTTTTAACAGTTTAAACATGTAGATTTAACAGTTTAAACATGTAGATTTAACAGTTTAAACATGTAGATTTAACATTTTAAATGTGTAGATTTAACATTTTAAACATGTAGATTTAACAGTTTAAATCTGTATATTTAACCTTTTAAATCTGTATATTTAACATTTTAAACATGTAGATTTAACATTTTAAATGTGTAGATTTAACATTTTAAACATGTAGATTTAACATTTTAAATATGTAGATTTAACAGTTTAAACATGTAGATTTAACATTTTAAATGTGTAGATTTAACATTTTAAACGTGTAGATTTAACAGTTTAAATCTGTATATTTAACATTTTAAACCTGTAGATTTAACAGTTTAAACGTGTAGATTTAACAGTTTAAATCTGTATATTTAACATTTTAAACCTGTAGATTTAACAGTTTAAACGTGTAGATTTAACAGTTTAAATCTGTATATTTAATATTTTAAACGTGTTGATTTAACATTTTAAATCTGTAGATTTAACAGTTTAAACATGTAGATTTAACAGTTTAAACATGTAGATTTAACAATTTAAACATGTAGATTTAACATTTTAAATCTGTAGATTTAACAGTTTAAACATGTAGATTTAACAGTTTATACATGTAGATTTAACAGTTTAAACATGTAGATTTAACAGTTTAAACATGTAGATTTAACAGTTTAAACATGTAGATTTAACAGTTTAAACATGTATTTTTAACAGTTTAAACATGTATTTTTAACAGTTTAAACATCTAGATTTAACAGTTTAAACATGTATTTTTAACAGTTTAAACATGTAGATTTAACAGTTTAAACATGTAGATTTAACAGTTTAAACATGTAGATTTAACAGTTTAAACATGTGGATTTAACAGTTTAAACATGTAGATTTAACAGTTTAAACATGTAGATTTAACAGTTTAAACATGTAGATTTAACAGTTTAAACATGTATTTTTAACAGTTTAAACATGTAGATTTAACAGTTTAAACATGTAGATTTAACAGTTTAAACATGTAGATTTAACAGTTTAAACATGTATTTTTAACAGTTTAAACATGTATTTTTAACAGTTTAAACATGTAGATTTAACAGTTTAAACATGTCGATTTAACAGTTTAAACATGTAGATTTAACAGTTTAAACATGTAGATTTAACAGTTTAAATGTGTAGATGTAAAATTCAACATTATGGTCTTTGCAGTTTAAACGACCACCACATTGTTTTTCAATTTACAGTTTTATTTTCTAAAAAAAACAGAAACACATATCTTCATACTAATCTGCTTTTGTTCACATCCTCTTCCTGTTAAAACTACAGCTATATTTGATTTAATCGTTAACACAAAAATCTTTTCAAATAAACAACTTTGCATTGTATTGTCACTTACAGTTTTTTATGTTTTACAACTTTTTGGTGTTAATTCTACAGTCATTTTTTACAGTGTGTAGCTTAACACATAAATATTGTTAGTGATGTTGCTACTTTTGTTATCACTTCCCAATATTTTCTCTATATTTAACATTTCTGAAGTGACTGATCACCTTTATTATCATATCATCCTCTGCATTTTGCGTTTTTTTCCAGTGTAAATCATGTATTTTCCATTATTTAGTTCACTGATCATGTGGACATTCATAAAAGCTCAGATTAAATTTGAGGACTATTATAACAAAAACAGAGAAAACCCAAGAAAAATTGACTTTCAGCAAAGATATCAATAACAGAATGTAAAAAACAAAAGTGTCTCCATCCACTGTCATTTATCAAACTCCAAACTTTAAGAAGACAAATTATCCAGAGGTGAGCACTTTTCTGTGAATGCTAATAATCATTTAATCAAAATCAGTGGAATATTTACCCATAAAGACCCAGTGCTACTTTTATGGTTGTTCCCAAGTGAATTCTTCTCTCTTTTTGACCTTTTTTAAAAATGATTTATCATCATTTATTATAATATTATCCTCTGCATTTTGCATTTTTTCAGTCAAAATCATGTATTTTCTATTATTTAATTCACTGATCATGTTGATGTTCATAAAAGCTCAGATTAAATTTGGGGGGTTTTAAATAAAAAACAGAGAAAACTGAAGAAAAATTGACTTTTTCAATAAAGGTATCAATAACAGAATGTAAAAAACAAAAGTGTCTCCATCCACTGTCATTTATCAAACTCCAAACTTTAAGAAGACAAATTGTCCAGAGGTGAGCACTTTTCTGTGAATGCTAATAATCATTTGATCAAAATCAGTGGAATATTTAACCATAAAGACAAACTGATACTTTACTCTATTGAACCTTTTTGTAAGTTTTTTTTTTTTTTTTTACTGTTTATTATAATATTATCCTCTGTATTTCTTCTAAGTCAAAATCAGATATTTTCCTGTATTTAATTTACTGATCATGTGAATGTTCACTTAAACTCAGATTAAAGTTGAGGTCATTACATCAAAAACAGAGAAAAATGAAGAAAAAGTGACTTTTTCAGCAAAGATACTGATAAGTGAAGGTAAAAAACAAACAAACTAGTGCCTATATCTGCTGTCATTTATCAAACTCCAAACTTTAAGAAGACAGAAAAATCTGATGACCACGAAACTTTTTTTTTTTTTTTACATGTATTGATAGATTTAATGGTTCAGAGATGATTAAACATCTTAGATCAGTAGATGCTTTTTTGTGTAGTGGTTTTTTGGGTCTTTATGGGTTAACCTGACGTATTCGTTTAACATCTAAATTTAAAATCTCATCAGTAAAGTGGAACTATACCAGTGGCGGCTGCTCGTCTTTCAGACAGGGGAAGCCCATTGTCGGCTTACATCAAAAAAAAAAGTCCAGTTATTTAAACATAAATTCATCCTCTGTTCCTTTTTCAGAAAATGCTCAGTGACCTTATCGTACCAAGTAAACAAGAAAACGTTGAAATTATGTTAAATTGAAACAAGGAAGTCGAATGAGTGTGTTTCCTTTCCAGGTCAGTAAATGAACAGTTCATTTGGTTTCACCCCCAGAGATGCCGAGTGTCTGGGGGCGGGACAACATGGTGTCATTTATCCAGTGATCGTCCAGTTTCGAGTCAGTTTAAACCAGTTCCACTCAGTCCCATTGAAGTGCATGGACGCTGAGCGTCTACAGACAAATGCACTGAGCAGAGATGGAATGAACAAACACAGACACGGGAATGGAGGAGAAGTGAACAACATCCAGTCCACTGATCTGGGATCAAACTGATTCTGAACCAACTGGTCTGAGAGATGAACGTGTTCCAACACATTTGGAGTCAATGAAATGAAAACAAATGAACAGATTTGAGCATTTAATGGGAGTCATTTTAGGAGAAGAGGAGCTTCCACTGCAGTCTGACACAAACACCTCTGCACCAGCTGTATGCAAACTGTTCCTGTTTGTCATGATTAAATGTTAGATTCTTAACAGGATTTGACTGTGACTTTATATGTTAAACTGTTTTTTTTTCCCAACAGGTAGATCAGAGGTCCTAATCAGCTAATTAACAACATCCCTGAAGCTGGCAGAGGTTCAGCGACTCGCCCAAGGACACATCCGTGAAATGGAGACAGGAACCGCCAGGTCTGTTTCTGTCTCCAAAGCATGTTGTTTAAAGCAGGTTTCTATTTTAAACTGAATTCATTTGCCTTTTAAACCAAACCCACACTGATGAAAACTCCAGCGCAAACACAGCAGACACTAAGTGCAAACAAAAACACCATCTGAAGATCTGCCTCCATTTTTTATGACTAACAGCACTTTATCCACAAAATATTATTCAGAGGGAGAAACGCACACGCAGAACATCAAATTGATGTGGGTGTGTATAAATCGACTCAGGGTTAGCTGGCTGCAACTGATGGCATAAGAAGTTACAGAATAGAGGGTGTAAATAAAGAATAACAACATGCACAGATAAAATATACGGCAAGAGAGAAACAGTTTGTGCCTCCTATATTTTTAACACCAAGACCAAATACAACCATTCCTGGTACAGGGTACATATAATAACCATTCAGTTATTATTAACATATATTAGTAGTGTATTGTCTCCTAAGAAATGATGAATTATGTATTAATTAGGGCTGTCAAAATTAACTCATTAACGTAGATTAATTTATCATCATGATTAATCTGATTAAAAATGTTTAATGCAGTTAACCCATCTGAGGTGCAGAATGACTCTGACCGTCTCTGCCAAAGTATTTGGGGCAGTTTGTCCAAGTAGATCACAGGTGTCAAACATGCGTCCCGGGGGCCAAAACCGGCCCACCAAAGGGTCCAGTCCGGCCCTGGGCATGAATTTGTGAAATGCAAAAATTACACTGACGATATTAACAATACACATTTGGACCAATTCAGTCTGAAGTGGGTCAGACCAGTAAAATACGACCATAATAACATATAAATAATGACAACTCCAAATGTTTCTCTTTGTAAATGTAAATATTTTCCTGTATTTACACTAAAACAAAGTATAATTTTGCAAAAAACATGAATAACCTGAACAAACATGAACAACCTGAAATATCTTGAGAAGAAAGTGCAAGTTTAACAAGGTTCTTTCTGTTACCAACTGTTCTGTGTGTTTGTAGATCCACTGTGATCTGGAAGTTCTACTGTACATGTGGAAATGATAAACTGAGGCAGAATATTGTTCAAATTACACTTACTTTTTTTCAGTTTGTTCATGTTTTTCACATCATTTGAAAGGATAGTTTGTAGATGCAAACCTTTTCATAATGTAAATGTACTTTTTTTTTGCTCTAAAACATAGAGAAAAGTTTGGAGTTGACATTATTTCTATATTATTCTGTTATTATTTGACTGGTCCGGCCCACTGCAGATCAGATTTAGCTGAATGTGGAACTGAACTGACATGAGTCTGACAGCCCTGCTTTAGAGTTAGCACTGCACATGTGCAAATGGGCAGTTGATCCAGTAGTGACACACTGCAAAAATCTAAATCTTACCAAGCGTATTTTTCTCATTTCTAGTCAAAATATCTCATCACACTTAAAATAAGACATAATCACTTAAAGAGGAACTTTTCAGTGAGATATGAATGAATGAATTTATTTATTTTTGGTTTTACATCAATCATTGTACTCAGTACATTAATCGTAATAAACATAAAAACCAAAAAAGGAATAGGCTGGAAGCAAAAGCTGATTTTTTTGCCTATCCTTTTCAACTAATACACCACTTACATCAACTTAAATGTGAACAGCATCGAGCATTCACACCAGAATAACAAATAAAAAATAAAAAATAAAAAATCAACAAAAACACATCTACCATCTCAATTTAATATTTCTGAATAATTTAAACTTAAAGTACTCTTTTTTTTTTTAACTTTGCCAAAGGAGTGGATAACTTAAATGCATCATAAGGTCCATCCCATAATTTCACACCCACAGTCCCAGTTCATCCAGACTTCACATCTGCCCTCACTTGAATCACATTTAAGATGGCTGTTTGGGTCTTTATGGGTTCAACAAAATGGCTGTTTCTGAGTAAGAGAATAATCTATCTATGTATCTATGAGGTGTAGCCTCCACTGCTGTTCCAGATGTCTATGTTCCTCGTCCTTCTGATCTCCAACCTGCTGTTCTTTGGATCGTCCTTACGTTCAGTCCCTCACTCTGCATCACCATACAGCTGCCACCCCCCACCCCCCACCCCCCCTTTGTAAGGACAAACCTCTGCTCTTGGCTCCAGTTCTACTACATCTACTAACACCTGTGTCCATCCACATGAGCACATTCACACACTGATCAGATCCAGTTACAGTTAGATATACACTTTAACTGTTCCATGTGTACTGGCCTCTAGTGGTGACAGAGCAGACTGCAACCGAAGAACTCCTCTAAGCAACGTGTCCCTTATGGTGGCTGATAAAACACAGAACGGCTCATTAGAGCTAGTGTTCAAAGTAACAAGACATTAACTCTCAAATAGGATAAGTGATGGTAATACATTTTAACCCTTTCATGCATACTGGTCACTCCAGTGGTCACTCCAGTGGACAGTTCTTCTGCAGCTGTTCTCTTGTATATTCATGGGTTTTGTTGTTTTAGTTCCAGATCAGCCAACACAGTGGACACTAATACATCATCTCATACATTGACATTCAGACCATTACTGCAGCTTTGCTGTTCTTGATAAACCTGATCTGCACTGACATGTTTGAGTGGAAATCAATTGTCATTTATTAGACAAAAAGGTTTTTGTTTTTTTTTTTTTTGCATATTATCTCCATGACGTGAATAACAACTAGCATCATAATATGTTAAAATGTAAGTAAACATCAGATTAGCAGCATTAAAAAAATTTTATTTCATTGTTTTCATCTCACTTTCTGATATTGGCTTTTAAACACGTTTCTTTACTTCAAAAAATTAAATGCATGGACATTTTTGCAACTCCATGAGAAAAAAAAAACATGATCAAATTTTTTTTTTGTTTTCATGCCTAAGGAGGAATAAAAACACTCAATAAGAAATCTTGACTAAGGTTCTCATAATTTATGGATGAAAGGGTTAATTCTGGATTTCGTAAAATGAAAAAAAACAATGTTTTGAGCTAAAATGGTGTCCTCTGAAGCTATTAACACAGTGGTTTCCAACCTTTTTTGGCTCGTGACCCCATTTTAACATCACAAATTTCTAGTGACCCCAGAAATTCAAAATGGAGACTTTTTTTTTTTTTTTTGGTAAATTAATTTGTTTTTGATCTTGTAATAGTTTGCTATACAGTGTTGTAAATAAACATTAATGTTAGACGACATTTAGTCTGTATAATGTCTATTATTATGGACAGAGGCAGTAAATCCAGGTGTAGATTACTGCACAAAGGGAGAATTTAATTTTCCTTGGTCAGGATCTGTCCAGTCAGTCCAGCTGGGATTTACAAGGAGGCAATTTAATACTGACAAACAAGAACTGAAACTATGAATTATGAAAGAGCTGCAGCATCTGAAACTGACCACAATTTCACAGTTGTCATGTCTTTTAAGTATTGTGATTGTCTCTCTCAACTCACCATATATTTTTTATTAATAATTTTTGTTTTTATCAGTTACTATAAATTTCAGGCGACCCCACGCGGGGTCCCAACCCCAAGGTTGAAAAACACTGTATTAACATCTGAAACAAAGTTTAAAAAAAACAAACAAAAAAAAAAGTAACACTTCCCATTTTAAGGTAATTATGTACTAATGAAGAGATAATTATGAATACTACATTCCATTTCTGCACTTGGATACTTTGAAATCCTCCCAAATCTTGCACACTGATCCTTTAAGTCTGTCTAAGTCTGAATATTCTAATGTGGGTGAATATGTGCAGCTTCTAATAATCTGCTCGGTCTTCATCACTTCCACCACCTGAGATTTACGACTGAACATTTGAGACGTACTTGGTGTGTGTATTAGTGTGTCATGTATAGGGATGGGAACCGATAAGAATTTAATGATTCCAATTCTATTATCGATTTTGCTTATCAATCCGATTCCTTATCGATTCTCATTGGGTGAGGGAATAAAAGAGTACAAACAGGTGTGTTTGCATTAACTGTCTGTTATATTTCCATCTGCACAGAACGTATAACATATACAATATGGACAAATAATAAGAACAAATGACGCCGGGCCCAGTTTGGGGGGGGGGGGGGGGGGGGGGGGGGGGGGCATACAGTGAAAGTGAAACTCCAGACTCTTTACTAATTCCTCTATTGCTGCATTTCTTCTACATGGAACCGGTTCGACTCTGCTCGTCTCCTGTTGTTGTGCTCCTCATTTCCTTTCCCCTACCTTCAGAAACTTGTATTTGAGGGGGTACGATGTTTGTGTCCGCACCGGAACCAGAACTGGACCCAGATGACGGTCTGGTGTTCACTCTGCCGCTAGATTCACAAGCACCGCTGAGTAGAGAATCAGATGAATCACAGGTGGACGAATGTTTGAACAGACTGGAGGGATTCCACCTTTAGAAGAAATGGAAGCTTTGACAGAGTTCAACTGGACCTGGTGGGTCTGTGTAGACCTGGTGTGGTCTGTTTAGACCTGGTGTGGTCTGTGTAGACCTGGTGTGGTCTGTTTAGACCTGGTGTGGTCTGTTTGGACCTGCTGTGGTCTGTTTAGACCTGGTGTGGTCTGTGTAGACCTGGTGTGGTCTGTTTAGAACGTTTCTGCCTCAACTCCATGTTGTCTACGTTCTGACCAGAACAATGCAGCGTACGTGTGACGTCATCGCGCATGTGCAATGAAGGCGGAATCGATAAGCAGAATCGTTAAGCAGGCAAACGATTCCAAGGAATCGAGCTACTGGGATCCGGTTCTCAAAAAGAACTGGTTCTTGATTCCCACCCCTATTTACGACCGAACATTTGAGACATACTTGGTGTGTGTATCAGTGTGTCTGTCATGTCTGTGCTGTGATGAATCCAAACTACTTCATGTTGGCCTCTATCCAGTCCCTGAACTTGGATATTTTGGTGTGTAATGTGTGTGTGTGTAGGCGGCAGTCCTTTTCCTCGGAGCTGAAACTCTCCAACCCCAGCAGCTGCCAGCCTACGCCGTCGGCTCCCCCAGTGTCCCCGTGACTGCTGACTGGTATGGCTGTGATTCCTGGAATAACCCTGAGACACGGGCTTTGAGGACTGGAAGTGTTCCTAATGACACACAGACTATTGTCACTGATCGCTGTGCTGTGTGCTCCTGTTTGAGCAAACTCCCTTTCACACTGTCCCACATCAGCCAGCTCCTCCAGCCTGGTTCTGCTCTGGGGAAGGTGGCGGTTCAGCTGCTTGTGATCGTCCGGTAACACCCACCGAGCGGTGTAGGCCTCCTGAGCCGTCACCTCTGCGCTCGGCGTTTGTGGTAGACACAGCGGCAGCACACGCTCACTGATCCTGGCTTTGTCCTTCAGTTTGAGCACAGCCACATTAAAGTCTGGACTGGAACGAAAGCTGGGATGGATTAAAACATCTGAAACCTGTTTGGGGCAGAAAGAGAGAGGGAAAAATGATCCAAATTTCATTTTTTCCATTTTATTTATTCATTCCAATCTAAATGATTGGAAAGGAGCAGAATGAAGAAAACTTATAAAACCTGCCTCTGTCTTGAAACGTATGCTACATCAGTTAAGTTGTCATTACAGCTATTACAGGAAACCACAGGTGTCAAACATGTGGCCCAGGGGCCAAATCCGGCCCACCAAAGGGTCCAGTCTGGCCCCTGGGGTGAATTTGTGAAATGCTAAAATTAACTAAGATATGAACAATCCTTTTAGTTCAGGTTCCACATTCAGACCAATTCAATCTCAAGTGGGTCAGACCAGTCAAATACTATCAGAATAACTAGGGATGTAAACAATTAATCAACTAACGATTAATTGTCAACGAGAATTTGCTCGATTAAATTATTAATTGTCGGGTAATTGCCCTTGTCTGCCTGTCCACACCTGTCCGAAGGCTGCGGTTTGTCCACGCTGTGCCGCGGCTGGGATAGGCGGTCATTGAACTGGATCATGGTGTTGATGAGTTAGAACGTGTGTGTGGACATGGAGGAGCAAACACAGACCGACCGTCTGTTTGTGGGAGCGGTGCACCCCCGAATAAATACACACACGAATGTGGGGTCGGTATCAGAGCGTTTTCCTGGAGGTTGGTGTAGTCCTCGGTCAGTGGGACAGAAGTTCAAACATCCTCCAGGTTCCTGATCCAGGACACAGGGATGGAATGCATTTGTGAAGCTTCAGGAGGAGAAGAGAAATGAGTGAAAAGTTTCACTTTCACTTCTGCTGGGGGGGGGCACGGACTGCACCGTACCCCCATAGTATTAGAAGTAGGACGGAAAGTGATGCTCACACGTGCGCGGTTACCAACCAACCAACCAACGCATCCCTCGGCCGTACTGCGCGCGTGCGAGTACCCCCGCCCCCAACAAAACGCACGCACGTGCACCCCCCATTCCACACCACCACATCAACAGATGAATTCTATAGGAAACACTGACTGTATCCAATGGTTCAATAAATCACTCAATAAGGAATATGACATGATTTTATCATTAAGTGTATAATCAATATTTAGCTTTTATTCTTATAGACCGTATTGAAAAAGAAATTCAGGTTCTCAGGAAAATCGCCGCTTATCAATTAATTGTTAATCGATCGATAAGGGCAACCAACTAACGATTAATGAATTAATCGATCATTTGCATCCCCAATAATAACATATAAATAATGACAACTCCAAATTTTTCTCTTAGTACATGTAAATATTTTCATGTATTTACACTTAAAGTATAATTTCTCAAAAAAATCTGAATAACCTGAACAAATATGAACAACCTGAAATGTCTTAAAAGAAGTACAATTTTAACAATATTCTGTCTGTTACTAAATATTTTGTGTATTTGTCGATCCACTGTGATCTGTAAGTTATAAAGTACATGTGTAAATGATAAACTGAGGCAGAATAGTGTTAAAATACACTCATTTTTTTCAGTTTGTTCACGTTATTCACATTGTCTGAAAGGACAGTTTGTAGATGTAAACCTTTTCATAATGTAAATTTATTTTTTTTGCTCTAAAACATAGAGAAAAGTTTGGAGTTGACATTATTTCTATATTATTCTGTTATTATTTTACTGGTCCGGCCCACTGCAGATCTACTTTTGCTGAATCTGGGCCCTGAACTAAAATGAGTTTGACAGCCCTGCAGTAAACAGTTTACATCAGGGCTCTCAAACATGCGTCCCGGGGCCAAATGTGTCCCATCCCACCAAAGGTTCCAATCCGGCCTGTGGGATGAATTAGAAAAGTGGAAAAAGTCAAGGCTGTTGAACTCATTTTAGTTTAGGTTCAATATGATCTCAAGTAAAATAATAATAATAAACTACAAAAAATAATGACTCCATATTTTCTTCTCGGTTTGACGTGAAAAAAATAATATTACACTATGTCTACAAATAATGACAACTTCAAATTTGTGTCTTTGTATTAAAAAATAGCATTAAATTATGAAAATATTTACATTTACAAACAATCGTTTAAGACTAAAATGTGAATAACCTGAAGAAATGTGAACAACCTGAAACATCTAAAGAAAATTAGGCACAATTTTAACAATTTTCTTCCTGTTCCTCAGTGTTTAGTGTCTTTGTAGATCTGATCCATAATGCACATGGACTAATGAGAAGTGGAGGAAGAAGATTGTTAAAATTACACTGATTTTTGATAAGAAATTTCAGTTTTTTAGGTCATTCACATCTTTTTTTTTGGATAGTTTACAAAACTAAGTATTTTCATAATTTAATGGGGGGGCTTTTTGTACTAAAACAAAGACAAAAATGTGAAGTTGTCATTATTTCTAGGTTATTCTGTTCTTATTTTACTGGTTCGGTCCACTGCAGATCAAATCCAGCTGAATGTGGAACCTGAAAGAACATGAGTTTGAGAGCCCTGGTTTACCTGATAGTTAATGCAAATAAAACAAATCCAACATCCGTAAGTTAAATTATTTCATTACATGCTTTTATAAAGCTTTTCTATTCTTTCCTTATTCAACCTCTTGAAACTAAAAAATATTCGTACAGCTCTTCTCTTCCATCGCCAAAGAATTCCACATTCAAACACCCACAACACAAATACTCGTTTGCTTTACATCAGTCCTGACCCTCTGCTGTTTCAAATTAAACCCATTCTATGTTTTTCATCCTGTCATACTAAAACAAATAATCTCTGCAAATTTGCAGCAAAAGTCCGTTTCTCGCTCTAAACATAATCAGCAATGTCCTTAATTCAGCTAACTCTTTAAACTTAAACAATCCTGATTTAATAAACAACTCATTTGTATGAAAAATCAAGTTAGAATACATCCAAAATGTAAAAAAAAAAAAAAGAAAAAAAAAAAGACCTTATTAATCCCACAGGGAAATTATTGCGTGTTACAGTCGGTCCATTCAAGTCTAATAAAAAGTAGCAGGAAAGAAATGAGCAAAACAACAACAACAAAAATGGTAGTGAATTGTCTCCCTAGCAATTATGAATTATGTATCAATTAGGACTGTCAAACTTAACGCATTAACGTGGTGTGTATATATCGACTCAGGGTTAGCTGGCTGCAACTGATGGCATAAGAAGTTATAGAATAGAAGGTGTAAATAAAGAATAACAACATGCATAAATAAAATATAAGGCAAGAGAGAAACAGTTTGTGCCTCCTATATTTTTAACATGAAAACCAAATACAACCATTCCTGGTACAGGGTACATATATTAACCATTCAACTATTATTAACATATATTAGTAGTGTATTGTCTCCCAAGCAATTATGAATTATGTATTAATTACGGCTGTCAAAATTAACGCATTAACAGATTAATTTATCATCATAATTAATCTAATAAAAAATGTTAACGTAATTAACCCATCTGAGGTGCAGAATGACTCTGAACGTCTCTGCCAAAGCATTTGGGGCAGTTTGTCCAAGTTGAGTTAGCATCGCACATGCACAAAGGGGTAGTTGATCCAATAGGGACAGGCAGCAGAACCAACAAATGAATGACATTTAATAGTCATTAATTGAAATTAATCCACAGCAACCCAGTGATTCATCTGATTAAAAATGTTAATCGTGTGACACCACTAATTACCGTACTTTACGGACTATAAGCCACTACTTTTTTCTTGTTTTGAACCCTGCGGCTTATACAGCGATGCAGTTCGAGTATAGATTTATACGGGCTAACGTCCTCCAGGGGGCGCTCTAACAGGAAGCACAAAAGTGAGACAGACAGGAAGAGGAAGAGGTGATGAAGAGGAGGAGTTTGAAGCTGAACTTTGAACAATCATTTTGTGTGTCATGCACAAACCCTCATCATGGAAAACACACGAAGAAATGCATATGATGCAGCTTTGAAGTTAAAAGAATCGATGTGTCTGTAAAGAAGGAAATAGAGCTGCAGCACCGAAGTGCCATTGAGCAACAACGGAGGAGAGACATAGAAGGAGTGTGACGGAGCCTTTCTAATAATAATAATAATGGATTAAACTTGTGTAGCGCTTTTCTATGAACGCATACTCAAAGCGCACACAGTGGATCCATTACACTGGTCAACAACAAATGTATTGTTTCAGTTTTTTGAGCTGATTTAGGATCATTTTGGTGCTGAATCCAAAAATCACATTCATTTTACTCAGTCAGGTCAACTTTCTGAACTATGCTACATATTGGCTTTTGAACATTTTTGCTTACACTTATGGGCATTTTCACATCATATGATACAAAATTGTTTCATATTTCTTGCAATAAACGAGTTCTGAAGATTTTACTTTTGCCAATTTATGATGAATGCTTTTTTTAATATTACAGGCGAATGAAATGGCTTCGACTAGAAGATCTTGCAAAAATAAGCCTGACGTATTCTGCTACATCTGCGGTGAATACACCATTGTACCTAACAGGAATCCTGTTGGAAAATGATTTTTTTTCTCTTAAAACCTATTTTAGGTGAGAACTATATAAAAAAAATCAACTGATAAAGTCACAAAAATGTAATCGATTTTGTGAGAAGATCAAATTTTTCAAAATCAAATTAGCAAAAAAACCTGACCTGATGGAGAAAAACAGATGTCATTTTTGGATTTAGTGGTGCTCAGTTCAGTTGAAAAAACCGAGACAACTTGCAAAAAACATTTTTTTGTAACCCAGTGTAATTCATTCGCTTTCACATCCTCCCTCTGGTGGTGGTGAACTACATCTGTATCCACAGCTGTTCTGGGGGGGGGCAGACTGATGGAAGCATGGCTGCCAATCTGTGCCTACGGCCCCTCCCACCACCACCGAACATTCACACACCAGCGTGAGTAGCAGCACTGGAGGCAAGGGGGGTGAAGTGTCTTGCCCAAGGACACACCAGCACATGGACAGAGCGGGATTTGAACCGCCAACCCTTCGGTTATTGGACGACCCGCTCTACCATCTGAGCCATGGCCGCCCCTTTCTGAGGGTGTTCAACTCCGACACCGAAAAAGACGACTGCAGTGGTTTAATGAGCAGAAGAAGATGAACATACAGATCAGTGACTGTTCTGTTTTTGAACCAGCCTGTTCCTGCCGTTTTACTGCCGTGTTACAGACACTGTTTGGAAAAAAGCAGTGAAGGTACGGAAATAAATATTTAAATAATCTGTCTGTTTACCACCAGACTGAAAAACAGTTCTTTCCAACAGCAGTGAGGCTGTTGAACTCAGGCACTGCTCTGTAGCCTCTCACCCAGGGGAACGGATACACAAGCACCTAACTGCACCAAACTGCACCTTACTGCACCTTACTGCACCAAACTGCACCTTACTGCACCTAACTGCACCCTTACTGCACCTTACTGCACCTTACTGCACCTAACTGCACCTTACTGCACCAAACTGCACCCTTACTGCACCAAACTGCACCTAACTCACCCAAGTGCACCTAACTGCACCTTACTGCACCAAACTGCACCTAACTGCACCGTACTGCACCTAACTGCACCCAAGTGCACCTAACTGCACTTACTGCACCAAACTGCACCTAACTGCACCCTACTGCACCTACTGCACCTTACTGCACCTTACTGCACCTAACTGCACTAACTGCACCTTAACTGCACCTAACTGCACCTTACGTGCACTACTGCTACCCAAGGCACCTTAACTGCACCTTACTGCACCAAACTGCGCCTAACTGCCACCTTACTGCACCTAACTGCACCCAAGTGCACCTTACTGCACCTAACTGCACTTTACCCTTCACTCTGCTGTTTGCACTGTACTTCAGTGTCTACTGTGTATAGGTTAGGTTAGGTTGTAAATATGTGTTATTATTTTTATGTAGGTATTTTAAAGTATAATTTTAGACATATATTTTACTTATTTTAAATTAGCCTTAGTTTTAGTCAATTTTAATGTATTCATTTATTTATTAGTTATTCATTTTATTGAAATGGCAAATACGGGCCCTCAGAAACCAGTTTCGTTCTCTTCTTTGTGATGGAATGACAAATAAAACTCCTTTGAATTCTTTCTGTGTAAATATCTCATGCCACAACGTGGACACCTGCAGCTTATAGTCAGATGTGACTTATAGCCCAGAAAGTGATTGATGGATGGATGGATGGACAGATAGATATACCAAAACTACATATTAAAACAGTCTATTAACACACAGTTAAAACAGCAATTTGTACAATATGTACCAGTCAATGTATTATCAATATGATAATTATAGAAATATACATAATACATGTGTAAAAATATTGTTGTGTTATCTAAAATCATGTGGTTATAATGAGGAGTTGAACAGTGTGATGAGCGCAGACAGGACTGATTTCCTGTGTGGTTCAGTGGTGCATTTGGGTGGAATCAGTCTGTGACCAGTGTGTCCTGGCGTGGCTGAGTGGAACTGTCCAACACTGTCCTGATCTTGGACAAGGTTCGCCTCTCTAACACCACCGTCACAGAGTCCAACTCCATCCCCACACTAGTACTTTTAGCTGTTTTTAAAATAAGATGATAGGAGCCAATATGTGCAAATATTTCAAATCCTAGTTGAATATATTTGTTTAGTGGTAAAGCTTTAAGTGCACATACAAAAGCCTTAGGATTTCTGTCTGTTGCATTTACAAACAACAACTTATCCAGAAGATTATATTTGTTTAATGAAGAGTCCTTGCTTAATACTGCATCACTGTATCTGCCGTTTGGTGGATTTTACATTCAGAGTGAAGTTTTATGCACTGGATGACCAACAGATAAATATTTCTGATGTGATTTTGCTAAAAATCCAGGTGAGAGAGTGTCTGAACTTAGGACTTAAACAGTATCATAGATCTAAATTAAGTCTAGTTTAGAAAATTAATGCTAAAATATTATTATCTACAAATCTCTGCTATCTGGGAAATGATACGTGTGTTAAGTTTGGTGTTGTACTGCAAAACAAGGATGGTGAATAGGTGATAATATTTTAATAGTGGGTACATTTTCTTTGTCTTTTTTTTTTGAATTGCTAATTATTTGAAAAGCTAAATGCATTAGCTCTGATTTTGTATTTGTATTTATGTATTTGCATGTATAAGTAAAGCTTTGTGGGAAGTGAGCCCTCTTCGTATTCGTATTTTTTAACTCATTATGAAAAAAATACTATATATCTCATTTTTTCTTTATAAGACATTACAACTAATACCAGGGCTATACTGTAGCTGTAATTTAACTACAAGTTTAAATATCATATATTCAACCTTGTTTTCCTAGCAAATACACAAGATTTTTTTCTTTTTTCCTTTTTAAATGAGACCATCTGTACAACTTTTTAATTTGAGAATATTCAATCTTAAATAAGTGCACTTTTCTTTCTGGTTATGTGTACAATTTGGCTATATTGTTGGCATTTTTTTTCCAGTTTTAATGATACAATGTGTGTTAAGTTTGGTGTTGTACTGCAAAACAAGGATGGTGAATAGGTGATAATATTTTAATAGTGGGTACATTTTCTTTTTTTTTATTTGAATTGCTAATTATTTGAAAAGCTAAATGCATTAGCTCTGATTTTGTATTTGTATTTATGTATTTGCATGTATAAGTAAAGCTTTGTTTGTGGTAAGTGAGCCTTCTTTGTATTATTCATATTTTTTTAAGTCATTTTGAAAAAATCTATATATCTCATTTTTTCTTTATAAGACATTACAACTAATACCAGGGCTATACTGTAGCTGTAATTTAACTACAAAGCTTAAATATTATATATTCAACCTTGTTTTCCTAGCAAATACACAAGATTTGTTCTTTTTTCTTTTTTGAATGAGACCATCTGTACAACTTTTTAATTTGAGAATATTCAGTCTTAAATAAGTGCACTTTTCTTACTGGTTATATGTACAACTTGGCTATATTGTTGGCATTTTTTTTTCCAGTTTTAATGCTGATTACAGACTTTCAGTGAGTAGACTTTTATTGTACTTTTATGAAATCTTGCCAAGCCAATGTGCTTATCTTTCTTTTTTTTTATTATTATTTTATTTTTATTTTTTTGCTTAATGCTGCTTAACACAATACAATTTGCTTATACTTATGAATATCTGGCTTGTTTCTAGTTGGGTAGATCTGCAGTGTAGGCTTTTCTCCTCAGTGTTTTTATTTGTTTTTTTTTTTTTTTTTTTTTTTTTTACTATATTGTAATTTTTATTATTAGCCTATATTTCTGTATGCTGCTTGGAGATACTGTTGGTGTGCTGAATAATAATAATATTTGTGTGGTATCTGAAGCAAGGCTATTAATAAAAAGGGAGAAAAATGAATAAAACGTACACAGTAAAATATCTAAATTCATTAGCTGAGCTTTGTAAATGGCAGAAGTGTACCCTGAGGTGGTGCAGACTTTTCATGGGCTTCTTAACTGCCTGAGCGCCTACAACCATCTTCACATGCGCCGGCTGAAGTGGCTGCCGCCGCTTCCTGTCCGCCACACACTGAGCTGCCACCAGAACACTGCGTTGGCTGAGCAGAGCGCCGCTGCAGGCCAGCTTCCAGAACGTGGACTCTTCGGAGGCCTCCTGCTGGTCGGACGTGGACGTGTCACGGGGCCTGTGGGAGCCGGCAGCCCCATCAGGAGCTAAGCGGATATAAATGGCTGCGTGCCACGGCCACTGAGTGTCCGTCATGTTGGATGTGCTGAAAGAGTCCAATTTGCCGCACACTGTGTCAAGATAACAAAGTGGAAGGAAAAGAAAGACGTCAAAGAGGGATTGATGATGATGAATGATAATTTCAGGGCCAAATCACAGGAAAAGGTGAACACACAATGCTGTGTTTGTCAGAAGCATACATGGCTGTTGGAAGGATTTATTGTGAAGCTTTGTGTGAGATGTTACCAAATCACTGTCGTCTTGTTCAAGGACGAGGCCTATAACACACCCAGCGAATGTCACACTCGGCATTTATCAAAAAAATTATGTGAATATAAATGCTCAGACTGAAGAGAACATGAGGTTTACATGTGTTTAAGGCAGTGTTTTTCAACCTTTTTTTGCTCCTGACCCCATTTTAACATCACAAATGTAATGTAAACATCTGCTTTTATGTCAAATATTTGAGTATAGTTTTAATTCATTACAATTTTAATTTTATATCCCTAATATTTGGAACCAATATTCACTTTTAAAGTCTTTGAAAAGGTTCGTTAAGCATCTGTGTGTTATTCATGCAATAAATTATATACATTTTTCAAATCGGATTTTATATATATTTTTGTGTTTTCTGTCCTTTTATGTTTTTATAGTAGGTTAAAGAGAAAAAATAATAGACAAATGATATAGATGAAGTTGTGCTGAAAAAACAGATCCCAAACATGGGTATAGTAAACATTTGTTTATATAGTATATAAAGGCCAAATCAAAAGGACTGAAAAACAGACAAAATAGACTCAGACCACTAAGGGTTAATATTTGAATGTTTCTGCAACAGAAGGGACATTGTGCCGATTAGTTTATTTAGTTTTTGTGTTGTTGTTTTTTTTTCAAAATACAACTTGGTTAAATTATTTCAGTGTGTGTATTAGTACTTTTTGAACATTTTGAGCACAATTTCAACAATACTGTGATAATAATGATAACCGTGATAATTTTGGCCACAATAAGTGTGATATGAAATTCTCATATCGTTCCATCCGTAGTGGTGACACATATTCAATCAAAATGTCAGAGTAAACATTTGCAGTAATTGATCTCTCGAAGAAAAATGGAGCAGTGATTGGATTGCACGTGATCTCACAATGCGAATAAAAACTTCCATAACCACTGAGTACATAGAACAAACCTGATTAACGTATCTCATCAACTGCTTTTATAATAATTTTTAAACTGTAAAGGGACATCCTGTATATGGTTTACAGAGGCAGGCGTTTGTTAGTCAAATCCATTTCTAAGATAACAGTAGGTAACGTTTGAAGGACAGAGGAGATGGCATGAAGAACTCTGAAGGGACCGTGTGGATTTTTGTAGGAAACGCCACCTGAGTCCTCCACTCAAAAATCCGTTTACAGGCTGTTATCAAGGACAACAAGGCAACCGAGACTTCAGAATACAGTTAGTGCACTTCACCAACTGACTCTTTCACAGACCGCAATAAAAGCTAAACATGAACACATGGGCATACGTGAACGCTAGATACAGAATCTTTAAGTGAACACTAACGCACAGATAAAAACAAACAAGTCAATATATTCTGGGCTGCAGTTTGCCCAAACATTCAGACAGTACAGAGGAGTTGTAACATGTTTAGATGCCATCAGGCTAAGGCTAAGCCAGTGTTTTTCAACCTTGGGGTCGGGACCCCACGTGGGGTCACCTAGAATTCAAATGGGGTCACCTGAAATTTCTAGTAATTGATTAAAAAAAAAAAAAAAACAACTTACTACTTAAAAATCTATGGTGAGTAGACAGAGACAATCCCAGTCCATAACAGACATGACAAACTGTGGTTGTGAAACTGCAGCGCTGTGGTTCTGTTTGTGTCACATGTTCACTGTGGTCAGTTTCAGATGCTGCAGCTCTTTCATAATTCATAGTTTCAGTTCTTGTTTGTTCAGTATTAATTGTCCTCCTTGTAAATCCCAGCTGGACTGACTGGACAGATCCTGAGCCTTTGTGCAGTAATCTACACCTGGATTTACTGCCTCTGTCCACAATAACAGACATTATACAGACTAAATGTGTCTAAAATTAACGTTTATTTGAAACATAGTACAGCAAACTATTACATGATCAAAAAAAAATTAATTTTAGCAAAAAAAAAGTCTCCGTTTTGAATATCTGGGGTCGCCAGAAATTTGTGATGTTAAAATGGGGTCATGAGCCAGAAAAGGTTGGAAACCACTGGACTAAACTGTGGTACAGCTATAGAGGTATTATCCATTCATACTGATTTAGAATATTTTATTTTGGTTTTAAACAGGCAAATAAAATTATTCAAATATATCTATGGGCACATCACTAGTTCTAAGCTGAGATTTAACAACTGAAAACTTAATATTTTTACATATTCATATTAATCAGATACATGTACTATAGGTCTAGTTTTCACATTAAACTCAGCATTAACTTTAGATTTTACATTCATTTAACACTTAACGATAAAGATATTATGTAAAGCTAGAGTATTGTTAAATAAAGTTGAGACAATTAACTCTGGCTTTTAAATGCGCTTAAATGTCTGATATCACACCTGATTATTATAATGTATTGATTTGCTGTGTAGTATTGCTACATGGCACGGTTAATTCAAGCTAATTCACATTCAGATGTTCCTTTTGAAGATGGTGGTGTTATGGTTTCCATCCTTCTACATGTAGGATTTAAGTTTGTTTTCTTGTTTTTATTTGGGGTGGGCATACTATTATGGTATGTCTGAGGTAATAAGTATTCCCTTTGTGGTGCCAAAAAAAATCAGTATTTTAATCAAAAGTATTCAATCTGTATTCAGAAGTATTTAACCTGTATTCATTTGCATGCCAGAAGTTATTCTTAGTGTAATGTGTGGATTGTACCAGAGTAACTGACTTTTTTTCCTGGGAGAACCACAAAAGAACGAACACGTGAAGCCATCGAAAGAACACGTGAAATTGTGGAAAGTTACAAAACGGGGCCGGCAGAAAGAGCATGTGAGCTCGTGGAAAGTTTCGGCAAACGTGGTGCACAAAAGAAGTACACCTGAGGGAAAATTTTGGACATTGTGGGAAATAATTTACATTTTCTGGGAAAAAGTTTAATATTAATGTATGATAAATTAATACTGGGAATTAGCTGCATATGTAAATTCTCTGACCAATCCTGACAGACACCAAGAAAACCATACCCTATCAGAGACAAGCTAAAAAAGGGGGTTTCTGACGTGACTAGATTAATGTTCAAAATATGATCAGAATGGGTGTGGTTTGTAGCTAAACCCAACCTACTTCTGAAAATATAAAAATGGTCTCCTGGGGCGAAAAGTCAGTTGCTTCTGCAGATGTCAGTTCAGTGTTTTATGCATGAATAAACACTTTATGCGGCTCCAATTCTGTTCGATCTCTGACTTTGACTTGACTCTGTGTGCATTTACTGGATGAAGCTCCGCTACATAGATGGGAGCACAGAGACGTAAATTCAACATGCCAGAGCACAGTGAGGAACAGCGTCAAAGGGACCAAAGATGTCTCCCACCTGCGGCCGTAAATTTTTCACGACACCTTCATCCCAAAGCAGAGTATTCTTATTTGACAGTTCTAGTTTCACCTGGAGAGCAGGAAAAATGGCGTCCGCTCCACCTGCCGTTCTTCATACAGGTGCGTCTGGAGCTGCCTGTGTGGCGGTACAGCGGGGAAGCGCATTTATAGTCGATACTGGTGTGAACAGGGTAAAGCCCACGGGGGAGGTCATCCGGAGCGCTGTCATCGTTTCCAAATGGTCCATCTGGTCTAAGGGGGACGAAGCCCACTGACAGCAAGTCCTGCATGTTGAACCTGGATGAGAGGCCGAGTCTTTGGACTAAACTCATTCTGTGGCAAAGACAGTTTGTTATTACAGATCATTAGCCACACATAAATAATCTCACATGGCCTACGAAACTTTACAGTGTTAGCTAAATCCACTGTTAGCAACGCATCCTTACACCATATAAAATGTATAGTAACATATAGTAATTTTGGCAGTTTGTTTAATGCCAGTAGCACAAATTATATCAAAGTGGACATAGCCAATAAAATAACCCACTGGTTTGGAAAGGACCATTTTGGCTGATGTGGTCGTTGCTTTTTGAAGCCACAGATGACCATATTTGGACAAGAGGGTGGAGCAGAGGAAGTGTGAGGGATGATGGGTGACCGTCATCGAACTAATACTTTCACAAACTTACTGAAAATGGTTCAGCTAATGTTAAGTTGTTGTTGTTAATGTTAATATTGAATTAATGAAATCACCTGGTATTACAAAAATGTCATCATTAAATTAAGTTACAATTAAACTGACACTTTGTCAACGTTAAGTTCAGCTAAAGTTCAGCTACTTGCTGACATTTACCGTACTTTCCGGACTATAAGCCGCTACTTTTTTCTGGTTTTGAACCCTGCAGCTTATACAGCGATGCAGCTCGAGTATAGATTTGTACGGGCTAACGTCCTCCAGGGGCGCGCTAACAGGAAGCGCAAAAGAGACAGACAGGAAGAGGAAAAGGTGATGAAGAGGAGGAGTTTGAAGATGAACTTTTAGCAGTCATTTTGCGTGTCATGCACAAACCCTCATCATGGAAAACACACGAAGAAATGCATATTTTGCCGCTTTTAAGTTCAAAGAATTGATGTGTCTGTAAAGAAGGAAATAGAGCTGCAGCACCGAAGTGCCATTGAGCAACAACGGAGGAGAGACGTAGAAGGTGTGGACAGGGCCTTTGAGGATGTTCAACTCCGACACTGAAGAAGATGACTGCAGTGGTTTAATGAGCAGAAGGAAGATGAAGATAAAGCTCAGTGACTGTTCTGGGTTTTTGAACCAGCCTGTTCCTGACGTTTACTGCCGTGGTACAGACACTGTTTGGAAAAAAGCAGTGAAGGGATGGAAATAAATATTTAAATAATGTCACAACGTGGACACCTGCGGCTTATATTCTGGTGCGCCTTATAGCCTGGAAAGTACGGTAACTGTGTAACACTCCTGTTATATATGTAGAAATAATCACATTAATTAATAGACTAACAGACAGGCCAGTATTTTTACTGTTAGACTTCAGCTGTGTAACAAAATCCTTTATCTTCTTGGTGTATTTCCACACCTTTAACCCATAAAGACCCAAACAGCCCGCAGTGACACAAACCACCTACTGATCTAAACTGTTTAATACCTGTTGATCCACTAAACCTGTCAATCCATGTAAATAATCTGTGTAAAATACAGTTTGTCATCTTTTCTTGGTCATCAGACATGACCCATTTGGACGTTCAGAGGCTCTGTAGTGAACATGGAAACACCGTCATCTTGTACAAGGTAGATTCACCAGTAAAACCCATGGAGTTGGATCAATGTCAGTGGATGGACACATATGTTTTCACATTCATTTAATAATATCTCTGCTGAAAAAAAGGAAACTTTTTCTTCATTTTTCTCTGTTCTGACATAATTAACTTTGAAATGTACTCTGACTTTTCATGAATGTGAACATGATCTGTGACTGAAATACAGGAAAATACCTTATTTCCACCAAAAAATGCAAAATGCAGATCACAATATGATTTAAAAACTGTGATTAATCAGTTAATAAAGGTAGAAATAGAGAAAAATTCATTTGGGAACTGCCACAAAAGTAGCACTGGGTCCAAACTAAGGCCTGAAACACGGTTTATATTTTTGTTACACTGTGTACATTTGGTTTGGTTTGGTTCATCACTACTGTAACAGCCTTCTCACTGGACTCTCTAAACCAGCTGTCAGACAGCTGCAGTCCATCCAGAACGTTCCTGCTGGGGTCCAGACTAGAACCAGGAAGGACCACCATATCAGTCCTGTGCTCAGATCTGTGCACTGGCTTCCTGTGGCTCAGAGAATAGACTTTAAAACAGCTCTGCTGGTCTACAAGTCTGTCCATGGTCTAGAACTGAAGTACATCTGGGACATGCTGGTCCCATATGAACCATCTGGGACCCTAAGATCCTCAGGGACTGGTCTTTTGCTGGTCCCAGAGTCAGGACTAAACAGGGTGAAGCTGTGTTTCAGTTCCATGTGTTTCAGTTCTGTGTTTCAGTTCTGTGTTTCAGTTCTATGTGTTTCAGTTCTGTGTTTCAGTTCTATGTGTTTCAGTTCTATGTTTCAGTTCTATGTGTTTCAGTTCTTTGTGTTTCAGTTCTTTGTGTTTCAGTTCTGTGTTTCAGTTCTATGTTTCAGTTCTATGTGTTTCAGTTCTATGTGTTTCAGTTCTATGTTTCAGTTCTATGTGTTTCAGTTCTATGTGTTTCAGTTCTTTGTGTTTCAGTTCTGTGTTTCAGTTCTATGTTTCAGTTCTATGTGTTTCAGTTCTATGTTTCAGTTCTATGTGTTTCAGTTCTTTGTGTTTCAGTTCTTTGTGTTTCAGTTCTTTGTGTTTCAGTTCTGTGTTTCAGTTCTATGTTTCAGTTCTATGTGTTTCAGTTCTATGTGTTTCAGTTCTATGTTTCAGTTCTATGTGTTTCAGTTCTATGTGTTTCAGTTCTTTGTGTTTCAGTTCTTTGTGTTTCAGTTCTATGTTTCAGTTCTATGTGTTTCAGTTCTTTGTGTTTCAGTTCTATGTTTCAGTTCTATGTGTTTCAGTTCTATGTTTCAGTTCTGTGTTTCAGTTCTATGTGTTTCAGTTCTTTGTGTTTCAGTTCTTTGTGTTTCAGTTCTGTGTTTCAGTTCTATGTGTTTCAGTTCTATGTGTTTCAGTTCTATGTGTTTCAGTTCTTTGTGTTTCAGTTCTGTGTTTCAGTTCTATGTTTCAGTTCTATGTGTTTCAGTTCTTTGTGTTTCAGTTCTTTGTGTTTCAGTTCTATGTTTCAGTTCTATGTGTTTCAGTTCTATGTGTTTCAGTTCTATGTGTTTCAGTTCTATGCAGCTGAACTCTGGAACAGTCTTCAGACAGACCTGAACTGTGACAGTGTTTGAGTCCAGGCTGAAAACAGCTGTTCAACTGTGCACAGAACAACTGAAAGGGTTCTATCTGACCTCTGACCTTTTACTCTATTTTAATTGATTATTATTTATGTTTTATTGATTATGTTTTAATTGTAATTGTGTGTTTTTAACCTGTCTCTTTTCCATTTTTGTAAAGCACTGTGAATTGCCCTGTGTATGAATTGTGCTGTACTAATAAATCTGCCTTGCCTTCATTTTGATTTCACTCTGGACATTTTCGGAGCAGACTAACACGTCCTGCCTTTATCATCTATATTGGCTGTGTCTCCATAGCATACTGTTAATTTGGTCATTTATAACATCTGCTTTCTCTTTGAGCTTTAGTTAGGATGCCAAAGGCAGGTTCACGTCTTACAAATAACTACTGAACGACAGAAAAATGTTCCTTATTTCAGCCGTAATGTTTGTCATCCATCCATCTTTTCAGATGTTGATATTCAGAAGGATTTGCTCTTTAGTCCAACAAATTACCAGACGTCCACTGATAATACTTTGTGAATGGGGCTTAATTATACCAGAGCTTTATGCTTGGAAAAATCCTTCTTATTCAGTGCACAGAAGCTATAAAACTCTGACTCACTAGAAAGAACATGCTGTGAATTCTACTCAATCAACCTACACAGCGCACAGAAAAACCTATCATTAGCCTTATGGTCTGATTATTAGCCCCTATAGCTAATAACAAAGAATAAGAAAGAAACCACCAACACACTTATTACAAAAGTAGAATGGACCAGAGTGATTGAGACTAGGATTTATTTTTAAGTGATGGGTGATATTAAACTTTAGATGGGCTTCAGTTTCAAACTATGGTTGTTGGATTTATAATCTATACATCATCCCCTCTTTCCATGAGTCTAACCCAGAGACATTTGGTTCAATGAGTTAGCAGCACTACACAGTATCTAAATAAATTATTATTATTGTATTGTCTCCTCAACCCCCTGCTGTTTACTGTTATATTCTATGTTTGTAGTTATATTGTTTAGAGTTATATTCTATTTTTTGGGGGGGGGGGTATTTTTTATCTCTGACAAGTGTAACGGCAGAGGTTATGTTTTCATCAGGGTTTGTCTGTCTGTCTGTTAGCAAGATAACTCAACAAGTTATGGATGGATTTTCAGGAAATTTTCAGGAAATGTTGATACTGGCACAAGGAACAAATGATACAATTTTGGTGGTAATGCTGGGGGGGGGGGGTGATCTGCCTTGGCGGAGGTCTGCGCTCTCCGAGTGCTCCTCTAGTTTCAACTATGTTCATTTTCCACCGTGGGGCCTTAGAGTTTTGTAATTTCAGTTTTCTGTATGCGATGTACATATGGCAAAAACTGACAATAAAGCTGACTTTGACTTTAAATGACGTAAATAAAAATACAAGGTCAAAAGTAATACCTCGACTGTAGATTTGGCCTCACAACACTTTGCTGCACAAGTTCCGACACTTTGGGTTCACGGCAGGCTGCAGGAACAAATCCACCAGGTAACAATTACCGCATAAGAAGTGTCTGAACTCCAACATAACGGGGTGTGTGAATGAGCAAAATGAATGAGCAAAAGGGTAAGGGTTCCAGGCTAAACAAGAATAATTATATGTATAAAACATCCAGTGCAAAATACTCATTATGAAGAATAATTAAAGCCATTACTGACACTTGTTTGGATTCACTCACACTGTGATCACTGCACTGTGTAAATGTTCATCCTCTCACATGTTTTCATGTAAAGTGGGGTGTCAGGTAAACTAATAGTGGGACGTACTGTATGCTAGAAACATTTTGTGTCATCCCTGCAAAGTAATGAAGTGGAAAAACAGTCCACTCTGTGTGCTTAATAGTGTGTTCCCAGCTCTAATGTGTTTTTGAAAACAGCTACCTCTCACACACTTGGGTGGCCTGCTACTCCAGGATCCATTAGAAAGGCAGGTACTCCGATGGTTTCCACTCAAAATGTAGGAGTTTTTACAGAAAAACTCAACCTCCTCAGCACTCCCAGTTGTCTCAGTAACTGGTCTGTAGAAACCATTGTGCAATTTAGACGGAGGAGAACACCGGAGCCGACTTGTTTGACCTGTGTGGGCATGGATTCAGGAGAAAAAGAGGTCAAATGATGAGAGAATGACAACTGTGGCTGTTACACTGTACAAATCAAAAGGGTTTAAGCGTAGGAACGGTGGGATAGATACCTTTAACACATGTTGGAGCTGTGCCACTCCATGTACCATTAGGCAGACAGGTCTGCTGCTGGGAGCCCATCAGTGTAAAAGGCGGATGGCACTGGTACTCCACTGAGAACAGCTCCCCCTTTGGCTCATAAACACGCACAACATGTCCATTCACTGGCTGCTCTGGAGGTGCACATGCTGGCTTCCTGACAGGTGAAACTGTGGACAATTGTTTTAGCTGTCATAAGTAAAAAATACAGTAGTACGACTTCATAGTTTTCAGTCACATGACTGGTGTCCTGGAGGGTAAAACACCAGTCTAACATAACAGCCAAAAGGGGACCAACAAGACCCCTGCACAGTGAGTTTGTTTTACAAACTGATATTTCCACCCCTAAACAAATGAAACACGTTATGTGAACAGTCCATTTAGAGTTCCATTTTGGTGATATTTACAAAATTGGATATTGTAGACCTCAGGTGTCAAACATGCGGCCCAGGGGCCAAATCTGGCCCACCAAAGGATCCAATCTGGCCCATAGGATGGATTTGTGAAATACAAAAATTATACTGAAGATATTAACAAGTGAGGGTGTCAAAATCCTTTTCATTCAAATTCCACATACAGACCAATTAGATAAAACACCAATTAAACACCTTTAAAATGGAATGTCAATCATCACATGGAGCCTATTTAGTCATTCAAACATTGGTGTTTCAAAAGAATGCCAAAAACATAACAGAGCCAGTCTGTTGAACGGCTCTTTTCAGTCAACGGCTCCTGATTGAACGACTCCCTTCAAAGAACCAACAGTCCCATCACTAATGGTAACTTCTATTTTCTACATGGCAATCAAATTTCACCAAGGTAATAAAGTCTTGTTAGATCCTCCAATAACACTAAGGCTGAAAGGTTAAATTTCAGAGTATTTCCGAGTTCCCTATAAAGGGTTAAGCAATAATATGAAGGTTAAGGCTACTACAATATATACAACCTGGCCAACAAAACCATCAAACACTCAGTATTACATTGGCCTGCCTCTGGTTTTGATTACACTCTGCATTCAGCATCTCTGCACTGACGGTGTCCTGCCACTGACGTTCAGACCTGGTCCTTCAGTACGTTCAGATAGTCAGCTGACCCCACTTTATGGACACATACTGTTGAACCTAGACCTGACCAACTGGACCAACCCCAGATCATAACACTGCCCCCACAGGTTTGTACTATAGGCACTAGGCATGATGGGTAATCACTGCCCCCACAGGCTTCTACTGTAGGCACTACACTGCAAAAAAGGGCTGTCTAAAAGCAAAATGAAAACATTAAATCTGAGGAAAAGGGTACTCAAAACAAGTGAAATACGTCCATGCAGCAAGATCATTTCACTCGACACGATTTCTTGAGTTAAGAAAATCTAGAAATAAGTACGTCTACAGATGTATGAACACTTAAAATAAGAAATTAAGTCTTCTAAATCTAAGTTTTGTTTTGTTTTTTTATCTTGGTAAGAACCAAATAATTTGCAGTGGCATGATGGGTAATCAGTGCCCCCACAGGCTTGTACTGTAGGCACTAGGCATGATGGGTAATCACTGCCCCCACAGGCTTGCGCTATAGGCACTACACTGAAAAAAAGGGCATATAAAAACAAGATAAAAACACTAAATCTGAGGAAAAAGGTACTCAAAACAAATGAAATATCTGTCCATGCAGCAAGATCATTTCACTTGACAAGATCTCTTGAATCAAGAAAATAGAGAAATAAGTACATCTACAGATGTATGAAGACTTTAAATAAGAAATTAACTCTTAATACAAGATAAATTATCTAACACTTCTAAATCTAAGTTGTTGCTATTTTATCTTGGTAAGAACCAAATAACTTTCAGTGTAGGCATGATGGGTAATCAGTGCCCCCACAGGCCTGGACTGTAGGCACTAGGCATGATGGGTAATCAGTGCCCCCACAGGTTTGTACTGTAGGCACTAGGCATGATGGGTAATCAGTGCCCCCACAGGCCTGGACTGTAGGCACTAGGCATGATGGGTAATCAGTGCCCCCACAGGCTTGTACTGTAGGCACTAGGCATGATGGGTAATCAGTGCCCCCACAGGCCTGGACTGTAGGCACTAGGCATGATGGGTAATCAGTGCCCCCACAGGCCTGGACTGTAGGCACTAGGCATGATGGGTAATCAGTGCCCCCACAGGCCTGGACTGTAGGCACTAGGCATGATGGGTAATCAGTGCCCCCACAGGCCTGGACTGTAGGCACTAGGTGTGACTTCATCTGCGTCTCCTCTCATCCTGACTCAACCGTCATCACTCTGGGTTAAAGAATTTGCTGCAGCTGAAACTTATTTATCAGTGCAGTAATTCTTCAGCAGAAGGATCTGAACTGTTTGCAGAGTTAAATCCAGGTGGGGACATCTTCTGAAATGTAAACAAACCACTGAACCACCCAGGCCTTTGTGTGTGGGATCAGAATGAGCAGAGGCACAGCCCAGCGTTCACTTCTCCACTTAGTGAAAAACTCAGACATTAAAGCTAAAAAGACTCGATCAAACTGTTGGCAGCCACAGAAAGCCCTGTATCGCCCTCCAGATGTGCCTTCTTACAAAGATGTGAATTACCATGGAAACTGAACAAATAGTATGGAAAGACTTTTCACAAATTTACAGTTTATTCCATGAATGAGATAAAGTTATCTACATAAATAAAAGGAATATTACTACATGAAACATTCTGCATGGCACTCCATAAAGGCAATAAACACATGCCCCTGTTTTCTGTAGTAAAAGCCAGTTTTTAATACTTGGAGGCTCAACAGTGAACATAATATTTCTGTTTAGTTTTTATCTTAATGTGAAACTAATTAAGTATCATCTGCAGAAGCCACATATGGAGCTGGCTGCTTTTAAAGCACTATTCTACTCAATAAACAGGGCTGCAGCACCAGGCATTAGGGACTCAACAAATTATGTTTTGGACTAGAGGTGAGTCCAAACCCAGATCCAATTCAGTTGCTGACATTAGTGTCTTTTCATTTGCATATACAATAACGTCTTTTGGATGGGGTCTGTTCAATAAAATACCTCAACAGGCAGAATGTGGATGGAAAAGAAAGCAGAGGTACACAGTCCAGGGCTTTGATATCACACACCCCCATAAGTTTTTAGATTCAGACAATTAAAAAAAAAAAAAAACACTCTTTTGGCATCAGTTAAGAACAGATCATGGTCTGGTTTAAATATGAATAAATACATTTAGTATTTTTTAAATGAAACTTGTTTTTTTCTTAACTGTGACCAAGGAATCTTGCTGTAAAAATCACAAAATATACGGCATGAGCTGAATTTCTGAGACCAGCTGAACCGTACCATTAAAGCGTAACACACTGTAATGTTCATGTAATCATATACATTAGGATAAAAATCATAGCTTTGATCCAGAATTGCATGTGTGATTTGTATGAATATATAACTGTGCAAACTGCTGACAGTCGCACAAAGGTTTTTGTTTTTTTGTTTTTTTTTATCCATAATGATATGTTACCAATAAAAAATAAAATTATATATATATATATATATATATATATATATATATATATGTAATTTTATTTTTGGTCGTATGTATATATATATATATATATATATATATATATATATATATATATATATATATATATACATATGACCAATTAGTTTATTGAAAGTCATGAGAATTTATTTGCCACAAGAAAATGTCCATAATAGAAAATGTTTTTATTCTATGTGTCCTCCTTCTTTCTCAATAACTGCCTTCACACGCTTCCTGAAACTTGCGCAAGTGTTCCTCAAATATTGGGGTGATAACTTCTCCCATTCTTCTTTAATAGTATCTTCCAGACTTTCTGGTAATAGTTTTGCTCATAGTCATTCTCTTCTTTCCATTATAAACAGTCTTTATGGACACTCCAACTATTTTTGAAATCTCCTTTGGTGTGACGAGTGCATTCAGCAAATCACACACTCTTTGACGTTTGCTTTCCTGATTACTCATATGGGCAAAAGTTTCTGAAAAGGTATGGATAATAGTGTTAGGTATGATTATGACATCAATACATGTTTGGTTTCAAAACAATTGACGTAGTGCCTGCTGAGAAAAAACAACTAAATGTTCATTGTAAATTTTGCTTCCCCACCCTGTATGTATGTAAGTATGTATGTATGTATATATATATCACATTTTACTGTTACAGGATAGTTTGCAAATGTAAATATTTTCAGAATTCAATGTTATTTTTTGCACTAAAACAAAAAAAAAATTAAGTTGTTAATTCTAGATTTTTTTTGGCTTAATTCAAGATTTTTTTTTACATTATTGACGATTTTTTTTTGGCTTAATTCAAGATTTTTTTACTTAATTGAAGATTTTTTTTTTTTTTTGCTTAATTCAAGATTTTTTCCTTAATTCAGTCTAAGTTTTTTTCTTGCTTAATTCAATTCAAGACTGTGGAATTTTTGCATTTGGCAAAAACATCCCAGGGGCCGAACTGGACCCTTTACAAAACTAACTAAAACAGATAAAAATGATGGATAAAATTCTCTTAGTTTTCATCTTTGTCAATGTCGGATTGATACAAAATCGATTTATTTTGCTCGAGCAATTTTCTGTGCTGTCACCATACGACACTTTTTGGTCCGTCACTTGTGTTCACTCGTGGTTTCCAGTCGTCTTCTGGTCCCCACTCTACCTGGAAACATGGAGACTAAAGCAGCAGAGTCCTGTCTGGGATTGATTTGAATACGACCACAGAGAAGAAGAGAAAAGATATAAAAAACTAAAACTAAACTAAAACTAAGCATTTAGAAAATAATGAAAACTAATAAAAGCTAGCAAACCTGCTCTAAAAACTAATTAAAACTAAGTGAATTAGAGAAAAAAAAAAGTCAAAACTGAATAAAACTAGAATGAAAAATCCAAAACTATTAGAACCTTGGCTCGAAGTTCAACGAAAATGTCATTTCCTGAATATAAATGAGAACAAAATAAAGCCTCATAACCTGGATAGTGGTGTGTATGTAAGCAGAATCCTTTTCAATACCCACATTAATCCTTCTGGTCCTAGTGGGATGTATTATAAACCTTCTGGGCTTCTCTAACATTTAGGCCACCACTTCCTCTTAAAGGTAGATTCCTCAAAATTAATTAAAAACAACTAAAGCCCTTAATTCCTATATATTGCTGAGCAAACCCAAGTATTTAACCCTCTGGTACCCCGTCCACCAAGGCCCTTACTAAGTACCAAGTGTGCCTTCTGGCACATTTGTGGAATAATGTCAAAACATTGTTCATACAGTTTGTTTTTAATTCTTTTAGACTTCTTTCTATTTCATCAACTTGAGCCGTGAATAAAAACACCAAATACTCGATAATTGTCACATTTTTTAACCCTTTAAATGCCGTGTTTGTAATGGAAACAAACCATTTTTTTGGTACAAAAAAACACAAAAATTAATTTTTTTTTCAATATACTACATAAAAAGTGGATCACATATTATTAGGTTTTTTCATCCTGGCATATGTCAATGATTAACTCCAACATTGGTTAATTTGCATTATTATTATTTTTGGTGCTAGGTCAAATGTTCAGAAATACTAGCATCTGTCACCAAGTGTGCGTAAAATGCACACCTATAAATCAAACTATTAAATATTATATATTGATTTATTTTTCTGCTCTAATTTGATTTTATTTTTGTAAATCCAGCTCAGTCCTAATCATACAGATCAAATGTTAGAAACAGTGCGTTTTCTGCACACTTGGCAGACAGATGCTAGTCTGGTCATTTTCTTTTGTTTACAATGTGCACATTTGAGTTGGTGGGCAGAATTTTAAAGATCATGCAAAAATGAACAACTTTTGAATTCTAACCTGATTTAAATTGTGAAAAATAATATGAAGTTTTTTAAAACGAAGTGCAAAGCGTGCCTAAAAGGTGCACTCGGATGCCGGAGGGTTAAGTATGAGAATGGGAGTTAAATATCTGAAGAAAGAGAAATGGATTAATGCAGGACAAGCTTCAAAGAGGGCAGATGATGAGGGATGGATAATGCATCTGTGTCAGTAAGTGTGACTCATCGCTGCCCTGTGTAAGAGACCACACGCAGAGACAAAAGATATAATAGTGTAGGATAAAAAAGAGATTGCTGCACATTTCATGGAGGGACAAATTACCATCTGTATGTTGCTGTGTATCCATTCCATCTTAGATAACAGTGTGGGCATGCCTGTCCCCTCTCCACAGGTAGTCTCCATTCACATCAGGCATGTGTTAGATACAACTCTCCAGGGGTATGTGACACTGAACCTACGGAAAACACCTCCGCATTACTCTACCTACAACTATAATTACTTTTCACAGTGTACAGTTCACACTTTCATAAGGCATATGTTTATCACTGATTATTTTTTTGCGGATGAATGTTGTGAGAAGAGCCAGTATTGTTACATCATTACATGCATTGGCATCATTTTAACCCATAAAGACCCAGTGCTACTTTTGTGGCAGTTCCCAAATTTTCTCTATATTTAAGATTTTCTAAGTGATTTAACACCATTTATTATCAAATTATCCTCCGTATTTTGTATCTTTTCAGTGACAATCAAGTATTTTCTGATATTTAATACGATGATCATATAGATGTTCATAAAAGCTCACATTAAAGTTAAGAGTTATTGTATCAAACACAGAGAAAACTGAAAAAAGTGACTTTTTCAGTAAAATCCATCATTAACTGAACATAACCCCAGTGTGTCCATCCACTGTCGTTGATCCACCTCCATGGGTTTTACTGGTGAATCAATGTTGTTGAAGATGATGATGTTTCCATGGTAACTACGGAACCTCTGAACGTCCAAATGGGTTATATCTGATGACCATGAAAAGATGATAAACTGTATTTTACACCAATTATTTACATGTATTGATAGGATTAGTGGATGAACAGGTATTAAACAGTTTAGATCAGTAGATGCTTTTTGGTTTTTGGTGATTGTTTGGGTGTTTATGGGTTAAACAAAGTCCTAGTGTCCCAACTGTTAAGAGTGGTTGTATTGAGAAGTTTGAGCTGTGAATGTAATATGTGTATCTGTAAGAGTACGAAGAGAAGCTACCGACAAAGAGACAAAGAGAGCTCTGCTGACAGCAACACTTCACTGGTCAAAAGTATGTGGAAAAAATTTATATATATTTATATTATTGGTAACATATCATTATGGATAAAAGAAAAACCTCTGTGCGACTGCCAGCAGTTTGTACAGTTATATATTCATACACATCCCACATGCAATTCTGGATCAAAGCTATGATTTTTATCCTATTGTATATGATTATATGAACATTACAGTGTGTTTAATGGTACAGTTCAGCTGGTCTCAGAAATTCAGCTCATGCTGTATATTTAGTGATTTTTACAGCAAGATTCCTTGGTTAGAGTTAAGAAAAAGAAATGGTCTAATTCTGTTTTTCAAAAAAATGCATTTACAAAGATTTATATAATTGTTTTGGTCCTGATAATCCCACCATCACTAAATGTTTGTGATGTTCCTGAACCAGTTTTGAGATCGAGTTCTGTGTCTAGAACCAGTTCAAGTTTCTGCACCGACACTAAGCCACACTGTGAATTTCCTGGTTCTAAAGAGTGATTCTAATTCTTGTTCCTGGATGGTACGAGTCTGTTTGCAAATAGAGGCAGGCGGACTTGGTTCAACAAACATTCTGAAAGCTAGTTTGCTTTTTTACGGTCTACAGAAGCAGTGGCAACGCTAGTGCCAGCTTCAAGCATTCAACAGCACAACAGAGGCCCACTCCATTCAGTGTCTCTTTACAAAAGTTGCTCTAAGCTTTACAACTCAACATCCAAACAGAAGTGACTCACAAAGTTTTATTTTTAAATTTACTTGATGTCATGAAAATTCCCACACAGTCACAGCTGTGGTTTTGTAAACCAGCAAATGTCGGTGCTGTCTGGGAACCAGTTGTCTTTTTCTTCTGTTGAAACAAAAGCCGGTTTGAGATTAGGTACTGGACTGGCTCCAAACCATCCCTTGAACTGCCTCCATGGAAAGAAAGAAACCTTTTATATCAGGGGTGTCAAACATGTGGCCCAGGGGCCAAATGTGGCCCGCCAAAGGTTCCAATCGGGCCCACAGGATGAATTTGTGAAATGCAAAAATGACACTTAAGATGATCACAGAAAATTTGGTTCAGGTTCCATAAACACACCGGGAAAAATATTAACATAAATAACCTATAAATTCTTACACCTCCAATTTTTTCTTTTTGTAAATGTAAATATTTTCATGCAATTTTCCTGTATTTACACTAAAACAAACTATAATTTCACAGAAAACGTAAATATCCTGAACAAATATGAAAAACCTGAAATGTCTGAAGAGACGTAAATGTAATTTTGATCATATTCTGCCTGTTACTGAATATTTAGTGTATTTGTAGATCCACTGTGATCTGTAAGTTGTACAGAACATGACGTCATTATAAACTGAGGCAGAAGATTGTTCAAATTACACTTATTTACTAAACAAATGTTAGGGTGTTCATGTTATTCACATTGTTTTAAAGAACAGTTTATAGATGTAAACTTTTTCATCATGTCAGGAAATTTGGAGTTGATATTATTTATATATTATTATGTTATTATTTCACTGGTCAGACCCACGTCAGATCAAATTGAGCTGAATTTGTCCCCTGAACTAACATGAGTTTGACACTCATGTTTTAAAGGAGAGTTGGTAGATGTAAACATTTTCATCCGATAATTTTACTTTTTTCACTCTAAAGCATACAGGCAGGTTCAGAGTTGACATTATTTATCTATAATTATGTTATTATTTTACTGGTCCGGCCCATTTCAGACCAAATTTGGCTGAATTTGTCCTCTGAACTAACATGAGTTTGACAGCCCTGTTTTATACGGTATCAGACCGATGACATGAGCCAATTAAACCTAAAGTCAATGAAAAAGAACAACTATGATCGATGGATGTGTACTTGTGTGTTGCACCGACTGTTGCACAACAATTGCCCCATTGGGGACAAATACAGGTATGAAGTGACTGATTGATTGATTGATTGATTGAAGAGCATCTATTTTGTACTGTATGTAATGATGAGTGCGTACAGTTTTCAATGCTAACACTAATTGTACCTGCCTGAACTCTCCTGGAAAGTGAGAACAAAGCCGTCAAAGTTGTTGTAGCCATCAGAGGTGAACAGGATGTGCAAGTTGTTCCCAGAGCTTTTTATTGGAGGAGGTATCTGATCCCCACAAAACCGGCCAATCACAGGAGAGCTCAGATCCTCCCCATCACGCACCTCGATGTAGTCATAGCGACAGGAATGGTCAGGTTCCACACTGAGCAGCGAAAACCTGCAAAACCAAAGAGAGCTTGTATTAAAACTGGTGAAACACAGGTATAATAATGGATTGGATTTTATATTCTGCTTTTCTAGACACTCAAAGCGCTTTACATTATTGATCCATTATTCATTCGCTCTCACGTTCTCCCTCTGGTGGTGGTAAACTACATTTGTATCCATGGTTGCCCTGGGGCAGACTGACAGAAGTGTGGCTGCCAATTTGCGCCTACGGCCCCTCTGACCACCACCAAACATTCACACACATTCATACACCAGTGTGAGTGGCACTGGAGGCAAGGAGGGTGAAGTGTCTTGCCCAAGGACACAATGGACTGACTAGGATGGAGCGGGATTCGAACCACTAACCCTTCGGTTATTGGACGACCTGCGCTACCACCTGAGCCACAGCCGCCCCAATAAAAAAAATATAATATAATATATATAAATGTATAAATATAATTTAAAAAATATACACATTGTTTTCTTTCTTTCATTCATCCATCTTTCATTCATTTATCCCCTACAGCAAAGGTGTCAAATATTCGGCCCCCGGGCCAAAACCGGCCCACCATAGGGTCCAATCTGGCCCATGGGATGAATCTGTAAATGCAGAAAATTTCACTTAAGATATTAACAATCATACTTAGTTCAGGTTCTAATTCAATGTCAAGTGGTTCAGACCAGTAAAGTACAAACCATAATAATCTACAAATAATGACAACTCCAAATGTTTGTATTTGTTTTAGTGTAAAAAAGTAAAATTACATGAAAATGTTTATATTTATAAATTACCCTTTCACAAAAAAAAATGTGAATAACTTGAATAAATATGAACCTAATATGTCTTTAATATTAATCGGTGCAATGGTACCAATATTCTGTTACTCAATGTTTTGTGTATTTGCAGACCCACTGTGATCTGTCAGTTGTCATGAACATGTGCAAATGAGAAGATGAGGCACACATTTTTCTTCATACATTTTAGTTTGTTCGTGGTTTTTCATGTTATTCACATTTTTTAAAGGACAGTTTGTAAAATGCAAAAGGGCCTACCGAGTTATGAGAAGTGTTGGAGAAAATGTGAGAACGCCCTTGCAGACCATTTTCACATTTTCTGGGATTGTCCAAAAATTAGGCCTTAATGGACTGAAATGATGAAAATGATGGACACAATAATGGGGTTTGAGATGAAACATGATTTCTGCACAGTTTATCTTGGAAATCTACCACCCACAGTCAACTCTAGAGACAAATACCTGATTAATAGAATGATGGCAGCCTGGAAAAAAGCCAGAACAAGAAAATGGTTGAGCAGAGAACCCCCAACAAAGAAGGAATGGATTGGAATTATTCAAGAAATATACAATATGGAAAAACTAACTTTCTCCTTGAACCATAATTTGGACAAATTTACTAATTCTTGGCTAAAATGGACGTCTGTCCCAGAAGATGTGACGCCCCAATAGGACAGCACTTTGTTTTTCTGAGAAATACACATATATGTCAACATGTGTGTGTTTTACTGTCAACATGTGTAAATATGCATTCCAGGAAAATGTGCACAAATGTTTATGAAAATGATGGATGTAATTCTGTCAGCAGGTTTACAGGACATGATCTGATACAACATGAGAATATATGTGACTGATCTGACATGGACTGAAACAGGACCACCCCCAAACGAACCCAACCCTCTGATCAGGATGGGAGAACACTGGGACTCATTGACCCACATGTTTATCGCTGTAATTTAATTTTTGATACTGCCCTGTCTGTGCTTGTTGAAGTCTCTTGTTTCGTACGTCTTTACTTTTTGTTTTACTGTCTTTTTGTTAAAAAATGTAAAATCTGTTAAAAATAAAGTATAAAAAAATAAAGGATAGTTCGCAGATATAAACATTTTCAGAATATAATTCTACTTTTTCACTCGAAATCATAGAAGTTAGAAATAAAAAGTTTGGAATTGACATTTTTTATATATTATTGCGTGATTATTTTACTGGTCTGACCCACTTCAAATCACTTTGGCTTGAATTGTGGCCCCTGAACTAAAATGAGTTTGACACCCCTGTCCTAGAGGGTGGTGGAGGTGCTGGAGTCTATCCCAGCTGCGTATGGGTGAAGGCAGGGTTCATCGCAGGGCCGACATATAGAAACGAACCACCGATCATAGTCACATTCACACCTATGGGCAGGTTAGGTGAACCAGTTAACCCACAGGTGTCAAACATGCGGCCTGGGGGCCAAATCCGTCCCACCAAAGGGTCCAATTCGGCCCATGGGATGAATTTGTGAAATGCAAAAATTACACGAAGATATTAACAATCCTTTTAGTTCAGGTTCCACATTCAGAACAATTCAACCTCAAGTGGGCAGAATTCAGTAAAATACTATCATAATAATCTACACATAACACACAACTTCAAATTTTTCTCTTTGTTTTAGTGTAAATACACGAAAATATTTACATTTACAAAGCATAATTTCACAAAAAAAATGTGAATAACCTGAACAAATATGAACAACCTGAAATGCCTTAAGAGAAGTAAGTACAATTTTAACAATATTCTGTCTGTTATTAAATGTTTTGTGTGTTTGTAGATCCACTATGATCTGTAAGTTCTAATGTACATGTGTAAATGATAAACTGAGGCAGAATTTTGTTAAAATTACACTTATTTTTTCAGTTTGTTCATGTTATTCCCATCTTTTGAAAGGATAGTTTGTAGATGTAAACCTTTTCATAATGTAAATTTACTTTTTTTCGCTCTAAAACATAGAGAAAAGTTTGGAGTTGACATTATTTCTATATTATTCTGTTATTATTTTACTGGTTTGGCCCACTGGAGATTAAATTCAGCTGAATGTGGAACTGAACTAAAATGAGTTCGACAGCCCTGAGTTAACCTATCAGTGCATGTCTTTGGATGGTGGGAGAAAAGTGGAGTACCTAAAGAGAACCCACGCAAACATGGGGAGAACATGCAAACTCCACATAGAAAGCCCCCCCCCCCCCCCCCCCCCCATCAGCTGGTGTTGGACTCAAACCCAGGACCTTCTTGCTGTGAGGCGACAGTGCCTGTTTTATTTCATATATGCTTTATTCTGTCATTCTGCTTTTTCATGACTTTATCAGCTTGTTTCTAAAAAATATTCAGATCATCATTTTTTAATCAGTGCTATTTTAAAAGGCAATATACTGAGGTTCTGGGGCACCACAGTCAGAAGTACCCAATTCCCACAAGACACTGTGACTGTAGACCTCCGCTTCAGGACAGGAATCCAATCAAAACTTTAAAACTTTAAAGGTAGTTAGGCCAATGATAGCTAACCCAAAGTTAGATGGCAGGGATAGGTTTCTCTATGAATATGTAGGCTAAATATTAAACAGTGTGTGGGATTATTAGGCATAATTATTAATGGTATAAATAGTTTAGCAGTGAAAGGTCTATGCACGCAAATGACTATACTACAGATAATACTGAAATAAAATATAAAAATAAGAATAAAATAAAAATAAATGAATAATAAATACATACATACATACAAACAAACATATATACATACATACATACAATAAAAAATTAACCCTCTGGTATCCCGTCCAGTAAGGCCCTTACTAAGCACCAAGTGTGCCTTTTTGCACACTTAGGAATAATGTCAAAAAAATTTTCATACAGTTTGTTTTTAGTTCTTTTACACTTTTTTTCTATTTCATCAACTTGAGCCGTAAATAAAAATACCAAATACTCAATAATTGTCACATTTTTTAACCCTTTAAATGCTGTGTTTGTAATGTAATTTCAATATACTACATAAAAAGTGGATCACGTATTATTTGATTTTTCATCCTGGCATATGTCAGTGATTAACTCCAACACTGGTTAATTTGCATTATTATTTTTGGCGCTAGGTCAAATGTTCAAAAGTACTAGCATCTGTCACCAAGTGTGCGTAAAATGCACACCTATAAATCAAACTATTAAATATTATATATTGATTTATTTTTCTGCTCTAATTTGATTTTATTTTTGTAAATCCAGGTCAGCCCTAATCATACAGATCAAATGTTAGAAATAGTGCGTTTTATGCACACTTGGCAGACAGATGCTAGTCTGGTCATTTTCTTTTGTTTACAATGTGCACATTTGAGTTGGTGGACAGAATTTTAAAGATCATGCAAAAATGAACAACTTGTGAATTCTAACCTTATTTAAATTGTGAAAAATAATATGAAGTTTTTTAACAGGAAGTGCAAAGTGTGCCTAAAAGGCACACCTGGATACCAGAGGGTTAAAATAAAATCTAATAATACTAGAAAATAAAATGCTACAGATCAGACGTGACCATACTGACTAAGATAAAGGCAGCAAATCACTGGCAAATTAATAGAGACATGAAACATGCCGTAGTGAATCATGATGAAACACATGACAGATTGCTTTACAGCAGGATATACGTCAGCTCACAGGGTCTGGAGCCTTTAACAGCTTTATATATCAATCTGCTGTACAATGACAAGACGACATGCATAAAACAGTCCTCACAAATGCCACCTAGATCTTTCCACACGTCTGATATGCACTAGTGCAAAGGTCACTGAGGAAACCCATTGGACTATGTTGTAAATATGGACAGTGTTTCAAAGATTTACCATCAGAGAAAGGCTTCATCTGTGGAATAACATGGAACTTACCTGGAAAGTCTACTGGAGGCCATTTTAAGAGGTTTTTTTTCCTCCTCTTTATGTTGTCTGGTTTGAACACTGTGACAAGCTCTGAACATATCAAACACATCCTCATTATTTTGTTTTTTGTTTTATCTGAAGATGTCCAGATTTTTTTTATTTTATTTTTTTTTTTTTTTGGTGCATGTGTGCTGAAGACAGCTTAAAGGGGACCTGCAGTGAATTTTCATTGCTAGGAATTTCAAAAGATCATGTATAATGCAAGGTTATAATCGTTAACGAAAACTAACGAAATGACGAAAACTAGAATTGTAAAAACATTTTCGTTAACTGAAATTAATAAAAACTATAATTAAAAGAAAAAAATGATAACTAACTGAAACTGTATTGTGTGTTTACAAAACTAACTAAAACGTACAAAAATTATGGATCAAATTCCTTCATTTTCGTCTTTGTCAATGTTGGACTGATACAAAATCAATTTATTTCACTCTAGCAATTTTCTATGCTGTCATCATACGACACTTTTTGGTCCGTCACTTGTGTTCACTTGTGGTTTCCAGTCGTCTTCTGGTCCCCACTCTACCTGGAAACATGGAGACTAAAGCAGCAGAGTCCTGTCTGGGATTGATTTGAATACGACAACTAAACTAAAACTAAACTAAAACTAAACATTCCTTTAAAGGAATTTTTAAAAGGATTCTTTATCTTTGGGAGATAGGGATATTTTCAACATATGTATGTGGAACTCCACAGTGAATGGTCAGAGTACTTGGTGAAAAAAAATACAAAATACGTTCCCAACAGGTTCTACAAGATATTGAAGGTTGATCTGGATCCTCACCAAATTCTGGATACCATGATCCAGAACAGGATAAAATAGTGGAGTTTTGGAATTTTCATTCAACTAATATATTTGTTATTTTTATATCTTGGCAAAACACATGAAATAGAGGAAAACACAATAAAAAAGATGATAATATCAATGCTAATGGTCTAATTGGCGTGTTATCTGTACGCATTATAAGCTTTCAACGTGTATATTTACACCTTGTAAAAAACATGCCATTAGCGCGATTAACACGATAAGCGGCTAGCGCGATTAGCGGTTAGAGTTAGGGTTAAGGGTTAGGTTTAGGGTTAGGTATGATTAGCAGGGATTTTTAAAAGGATTCTTTATCATTGGGAGATAGGGATATTTTCAACATATGTATGTGTAACTCCACAATGAATGGTCAGAGTACTTGGTGAAAAAAAATACAAAATACGTTCCCAACAGGTTCTACAAGATATTGAAGGTTGATCTGGATCCTCATCAAATTCTGGATACCATGATCCAGAACAGGAAAAAATAGTGGAGTTTTGGGATTTTCATTCAGCTAATATATTTGTTTTCCTCTGGACAGAAGTTCTTAGTCCCAGGTGCAGGACACAGCGTTATAAAAACAGCTTTGTTCCTGTCGCCGTCACTGAGCTCAATAAGAAATAGTGACATTGCACTTTTCTAACTTATTTTGTTATTTATTCCATTCCTTTGCTCTATTTATTATTATTGTGACTTCAAATTTTACAATTTTAAAAGTTTTTAATTTTAGGTTCTTATCCAGGTTTTTATCCCAGATTGTTTTTATTTTCTCTTTTCTGGTTTTTATTGTGTTTTATTGCATCTTGTTTTTATTTATTTGATCTTGTTTATTTTATTCTTTGGTAACACTTTACTTGAAGGTCTAGTTTATAATGCATTAAGTGCACATTCATAAGACATTATGATGTATTTATAATGCATTATAAAAGTCATTACAACAGTTTAGGATCATGTAAAACAACTTATATCAAGGTTAATAAAGGATTGTAAGTGTAGGCCTAATGTATTATAAATTCAGCTTTCATAATGTTTTTTACATCCATACCAAAGTGACAAGTGTTTGTAGGAAGAATCTCAAGTCCTGGGTTACGTAACACATGATCAGTTGTATGATGTAATACAAGTATGATGACGTATGAGCAGTATCTGCTGTCTCTAAGTAAAGTGTAAGTCAAAAATTATACATCAAAGTGTTCTTAATAACTCTTTATTTTGCAAAAACAAAACATTAAAAGAACAGAGACAGTAAATAGAAGTGGTACATGTTGCTTTATACATAAATAAAAAAATAATGTGGCAGCTCTAAATCTTTGTTAATTCAAACACATTCTTTGTTTTTTTAATAAATATGAAATCCCTAAAATAGATGGGCATAGGGACCAGTGACAAAACCTAACAAAAAGTTCTCCTCATAAAAAAATAAATTCCTTCACACTGCTTTGGTGTGGATGTATAAAGCATAATGAAAGCTGAATTTATAATACATTAGGCCTACACTGATAATACTTTAATAACCTTGGTAGAAGTTGTTGTACATGATCCTAAACTGTTGTAATGACTTTTATAATGCGTTATAAATACATTATAATGTCTTATGAATGTGCGCTTAATGCATTATAAACTAGACCTTCAAGTAAAGTGTTACCTATTCTTTTCCTTATCCATGCTGCTATACCGATGAATGGTGGAACACTGAGCACTTTTTGTCTTTTGTCCTGTCTGTAAGTGTGATCAAGTGCCTGTCTTGCATGTTTAATGTATGTATTGTAATGCCAAGGCAATCAGCTGGACTGCAAAACAAGTCTACCTACGGGTACAAATAAAGTAACCTTGACCTTGACATTGTTATTTTTTTATCTTGGCAAAACACATGAAATAGAGGAAAACACAATAAAAAGAGATGATAATATCAATGCTAATGGTCCAAATCCAAAGTCCAGGTATTACTTTTAGTAGATTACAGCATGGCAGACTGAGCTGCCTTGGTGGAAGTCTGTGCTCTCTGACAGCTTTTCTAGTTTACAATGTTTTCATTAATACAACACACAAATTGACCATTACTTTTCTATTTTTCGGATACAATTAATTGCATCACTCATAAATCTTTTGGAGGAAGTAAGATAACGTTTAGTTAAGTTGGTTGGCTGATTTTCTCAGGTGGTTGAAGTGTTTTATACTTGGGTCAGCAGGTTAAATATAGTGGTAGCATGGGAGGTAATGTCATTTTTCTATCCAGTACAAATGATGCAGCGATAACGATGTGGGCTCATGCAGGGCTGTGTATCCATTCTGTTTTGACCTAAACAACAGCTGACAGAATGATGCTGAGGTGATCCCATGTGTGGGTAATTTCAGATTCTATTAAGGTGCTATCCTCCCTTAAAACCCTGTTAGTCTGCCCTGTTTTCTAAGGTAAAATTAGCTTTAGAACTGCTTTGAGTAAAACCTGTCATGAGTCCTAATTTTTTTTTTTTTAAATGATCCTCGTCACATAGATGTTGATAAAAATGTTACAACGTGTTGACGAACTAGATCTTATTTTTCTGAATCATTGCAGTCCAGAAAACACAAGTGCACACAGTCACTGGGGGGGGGGGGGGGGCTAAACCTTGAAGCTCAGGGCTTTCCTGCTCATGTTTAAAAACTTGGCATTATATCTGACGTGCGGTAAAGTAACCCACCTGAGCTCCATGGTGTTCCCCCTCTCTGCGTGCAGTCTCCATTCACACCGGGCGTTGGTGGGATAACTCTCCAGGGCTATGTGACCCTGCGCTCGCTGCAGAACAGCTCCACATGCTACCCACAAAAACAACGGTCATTACTTTTCACACAGAAAATTCCACCTTTACGGATAAAAACTGCAAGGATTTTTTGGTAACACTATTATAAGTCCACACTATGAAGCATGAGTTAAACATTAACAAATACTGAAGTCATCATTTATTAAGCAGATTTCTGACCTGAATACTCATTAATATATGGTTTATAAACACAGTTATAAAGGTTTTACTGATCATTCATCAGTTCATCCACATTGTGCTTAATGATTGTATTTTCATCCTTTATAAATTATGGATTCAGCATTTAAATATTTAGTATTCCATCACTTACAAACCGGTTATGATGTGCATTTCTGCTCACACATACACTATTCACACATGTACTAATGGTGAGTGAATATGTTAGTGTGTATTTTAGACTAACTCACACATTTCTTTTCCAATAGATGTCCTATAAACAGTTATTAAAACAGGAATTCATTCTTTCAGGTAGTTCTAAAGCACTAACTACTCATTAATTCAGTCTGTGGTGTGAGCTCATCTAAAGTGTGCACTATCTGTGACATATAAAACATTAACAAATGAAATTTAAAGGTTGGCAATGTCTAAAGACTCACAAAAGTTTCTGTTATTCTAACAAAGGAAAGACACAGCACATGGGATTATTAAAACAAACTGCATGACTGAATGATGAAGGATTAAGAAGGATGAGTAAAACATTTAGAACTGTGCTTATAAACCATATATTAATGAGTATTCATGTCAGAAATATGCTTTATAAATGATGAATTCAGTATTTATTAATGCTTAACTAATTCTTCATTCTAATTCTGTACTGCGTTTTTAAATTGTTTGCCAACTGTTTTATGTAATGTCCTGTTTTTACATTCTGTACTTACTGTTGTCTGTTTACCCGCCCAGGGACTGGAGATGTAAATTAGCTCTTAGCTAACTCTGGTGCAATTGTCCCTATCAAATAAACAATAAAGTAAAGTGGAAAACAGAGGTGATCTGTGGTTTTAGGGTTATTGTTTTGTGTCTTAAAACAGCGCTAAGCTAACAGAGCTATAATGTAAACTATCAGCTGATAGTGGTGGTATTTTAACTGAGTGTGTTTTGGAGGAGAAAACAGGATGACACTATAAAACAGATGTCTGTCAACAATGAGCTTCACACAATATTTAACCAGTGACACAATCTGTGGAGGTAGCATGAACATGTTGTGTTATGGCTCTTGACTTCCCTCATGCTGTTGACAGTTCGATCAGTTTTTTAGTTTTGATGCTACACAAAACTTCTTTAATATCATTCTAACATCCACATTTGCAGGTGGAAAATGAAATGAGCAAAAGAACTAAAAAATAAAAAGGACCTGGTTTGTGTTGAAATTATGTTTATAATTGACAGTTATTAAGGATTTCGAATTTTCGAAAGCACTTTAACACGAACCCTCTCAGTGAGGCATATTTAAGCCTATTTCATTGAAATGTTTTGCTCAAAACAGGTTTTACTGACGTCATTAATTGTACAAGGACACATATTTTTCCTTTGTGTGTGCATCCAACTGACAGTATATGACCGCAAAGCATCCAAGTGGCAATTTTACCTCAGGCCATGAAAATGAAGAAAGGAAAAACACCATGAGACAGAATCACAGGGATGGAAAGCAGGTAAAAAAAAAAAAAAAAGAAAGAAAAAAAAAGAAAAGATGTTTCTTCTACAAAAGCACAAGGCAGCCGGAGGTTTACAAGAACACACTTCATTTAAACTGATGATAAGACCTGTTAGTTGCTTAATATGTCATTATTTGTGAATTCAAGAAAAGAAAAAGAGGAATTTGTGTCAACATTTAAGTATTTCAGGGATTATAATTTATGCTATAGACTGACAAATACCCACTGAGCTCAGTAGACTTCACAAGCAGTGTGTTGTCGCCACCAAGTGTTCATACCCTGTATAGCAACTTATACAGGACTAACTGGAATTTGACCTTCATGAAAAACAACAAAATATTTAGGAAAACATGTAAAAGCAACCCATTGGTCAATAAGTCAAAACACAGTAACAGATATTCACTTCAAGATGTAAAAACAGACATATTTGGTACAATAAACAGCCTAAAAGCAATGTACAATCTATTTCTTTGTATTGTCACATTGCAGTGATCATTGCAAATAACATGAATTGCATGTGTTAATGATGAAAATGCAAGATGATGACAATAATGTAAAACAGGTTGAATTCATTTTAACAGTTTTTTGACCAGTGTTGTAATTTACTGGCATGATTTTAATCTAAATAATCACATAAAAGCAGTAATCCAAAACAGCATTTTGTCATAATTATCTTAAAAATACAAGTAAAATCAGGGACTTCAAGTCGAAAGCTGACCTGGGAAAGCTTATTTTAATTTCTATCAGTGTTTAGCTCCAGTGTAGTCAAAATACACAGAAAATGTTAAAAGTGTAACTGTCATTTTCTGTTATGACAACCGCAGTGTAACAACTTTAATGAATCACAGAGAAATGTATCAGTAAGGCTACGTTCAGACAGCAGGTCTTAATGCACAATTTAGATTTTTTGGTGAAATCTGATTTTTTTGTATGTGCTCGTTCATATTACACATTAACTGCGACTTCTATCAGTTTTGAGTATGAATTTAATACGACCCTGAAGTGACCCGCGTGCACAAAAGAGGTCCTGACGTAATACGAGACCACGCAGACATGAACTGTGTTTATGGAAGTAACACTTCTGAGACGCAGAATTGTGACGTTTGTCGCATTTCAATGATGCAAAGGTCGGATAAATGTGACCTGGCCGTTCAGACTGAAGCTGCATTACAAAGTATCAGATACTTATACTTATTTAGGACCGCATATGAAAGTGGCCTGGGTCAGATTTGTGCTGTTCAAACTGTCTTAAACAGATCAGATTAGAGATGTAACGATATGAAAATTTCATATCACGGTTATTGTGACCAAAATTATCACAGCTGTCAATATTATCGCGGGATTGTTGAAATGTGCTCAAAATGTTCAAAAAGTACTAATACACACACACTGAAATAATTTAACCAAGTTGTATTTTGAAAAAAATAAAATAAAATAAAATAACACATACAATGTGAACAAGAGTTTCACAACTTTACACAAAAAAACAAAAAGAAAAGAACACTGTCCACCACAAAGGACATTCCATAGACTCTGTTCCCATCGTTCATTTCAAAGAGCCGTTCAAAAGATTCGATTCATTTGTGAACGTCACACCACTGCCATTTTGTTTGTTTACTTACGCAGCAATAGATAAGAATTCAAATAAGTTTGGAGGACCGACACGATATAGAGGTCTTCAAGGATCCCGGAGGCAGTTTTTACTTATCACCCTATGAAATTTTTATTCATTTCTTGAATTTGGCTGCAGCTTTTTTGAGTTTTACCAGTAGTTTTTCGTAGAGTTTTATTTTGTTTGAGTGTTTTCAGGTGTTATGAGGATAGCCTTGGTTCATAGAAGCTCAAAACAATATGAAACATAATTCAGAAAAATATTTATTACAAGGTTCCATAATGCAGTCATTTTGTTCTTGCACACTGTGAAGCATTAACACTGGGGGAAGAAATAGGATTTTAGTTGTAGTCGACTATAGTAAACCTATAATAAACCAAAAAACAACATGAATGATACTTTATGTATGTGTGTATTCATTTATTTAACCTCCTCAGACCCAGCTATGGGTGTTCTGTCCAGAGTTTCACAACTTTGTACAAAAAAAAGAAAACTGTCCACCACAAAGGACATTCCATAAAAATGTATAAAACTGTATCTGAAAAAACGGTTGCATCATGATGTTTCCAATATAGGCACTGATTTCATAAAAAAAAAAAAGCTGGTACTTTGCCGACACTTCCTGGGTCTGAGGAGGTTAACATGTAAACATCAAACATACAAATGTGCATTAAAGATGGCACCTTATGGACATAAGAGATATCTGCACTAGGGGTGGGAATTGATACGATTTGATCAATATCAATGCCATTATCAATTCTGCTTACCAATCCAATTCCTTATCAATTCTCCTAATGATTCCTGAGTGTTTTATTTTATTTTTTTTTTATTTTTCTACATCAAATCATTCACAATGTCACAATGAGTGGACCAGGTCTGTGCGAGTGGACCGAGAGGAGCAGGGGGAGGGACTCCACAGCGGAGGTCCTGCAGGCAGACGCTTTAGAGCAGGAAATGAGCAGGATCACCAGGAGTTTTCAAAATGCGGTAATCAAATACAGTTTTCATGACAATTAGAATTTAAACAGTAATACTAACCGTCGTGAAGTTTAATCTTATACCAGTAATCGTTACGTCCATAGATCGGATATAGGTCACATATGGGCAAAAAAATCAGATTTGGGCCACATTTGGCTGCAGTCTGAACAAAGCCTTATTATGTTTAGGTTGATTGCAATGATTTGTTAAAAATGCAGGCGTCCTGTGTTTGGTAATAAATGTAGGTCCTGGGTACTCTGGCAGAAACAGACATTAATAACCACGAGTGAAAACAGTGGTTATGTCATACACTGTAAATAACTGAGATCATATGTCACTTAAATACTTGTTTATCACCTTCACTTAGTTTTTCAACCTTTGTCAAGTGACGTAGGCATCCTGAATTCCCTTTGACAGGTCTATTCCCCTTTGACAGATTTTCACCTGCTTTTTCATATTTGACCTTTGTTTCTGTCCGTTTACACTGGCTCGCTTTAACCCATAAAGACCCAAACCATGTACTGATTTAAAGTGTTGATCTATTAATCCTATTAATACATGTAAATAATTGGTGTAAAATACAGTTTGTCATCTTTTCATGGTCATCAGATATGACCCATTTGGACGTTCAGAGGCTCCATAGTTACCGTGGAAACACTGTTATCTTCTACAACATTGATTCACCAGCAAAACCCATAGAGTTGGATCAATGACAGTAGGTGGACACACTTGTTGTGTGTTCTGTTAATGATTGATTTTTGTTGAAAAAGTCACCTTTTCTTCCGTTTTCTCTGTTTCTGATATAACAATCAACTTTAATCTGAGTTTTTATGAATATCTACATCATTTGTGAATTGAATACAGGAAAATACATGATTTTCACTGACAAAAGGCAAAATACAGAGGATAATATTATAATGAATGATGATAAATCACTCAAGAAAGATTAAATAGAGAAAAAAAAATTCATTTGGGAACTGCCACAAAAGTAGCACTGGGTCTTTATGGGTTAACATCAACCAGTGGAACCAGTTTGGAAGTTAATTAAATAAATAAATAAATAAATAAATAAGAAGTGCTTCACACATTATCTGTACAGTTTTTGAAATCAACCAATTCAAAAAAATTTAATGCTTGTCTCTTCTGTGTGAAAACTGGTTTAGTGTTTTTTTTTTTTATGTATTATAAGTTTTATATGTACGTTTCCAAACTCCCCTTAGTAAATTATTTTTTGAACTATGGGAGAAGAGTACAAGATGGACAGCATTTTCCAGATTTCATCACAAAGTGAAATTTTATCCCACTTGGTCGAGGTTTTTGTACATATTGTGATGCTTTTGCATCATGTTATGTTACATAGTGTTTATATGATAACACACATGATTTTATTCATTTATATCTTCTGACTATGAGATCATTTCAATCAACTACGACACACTCTAAAACATTTCAGATGAATGTGATGTTTTAGGAATTAGAAAAAAAAAACAATCCCCAAAGACAACATGCTGGCACAAGACCTGAGTTATTTGCGTGGTAAAATATCCAGCCAAAGATCAGCTGGACCGATTGGAAACAGCTGTTTGCCAAAGGTTTAACAAGCATCAGGTCGTCTGTTTAGTGTTGGAGGAATTCAACAGCTGACATATTTTACACTGAAGCCCCTTTTCCATCGCAGGAACTCTTACAGTGTTTCCACTGAAATTACTTTCCCTCCAGTCCAAACTTTCCCTGAAAAAAGTTCCTGGTAGGGGGGTAGGCCTGTTCAGATTCCCCTAAATTGTTGGGGGCGGGGCTATGTGCTGAAGAACACTGATTGGTGGAACACATTTGTAGCATTCCACACCAACATTAGCCCACTGTAGCCAGTTTGTATGGTGTATTTATTTATTCCATTTCTTTAAGCTTCACTGTTTGTGTTTTCATTATTTGGAAAATGGAGCAAAAAAAAAGAGAAGCTGGATGGATGGATGGATGGATGGATGAGTGGACGGATGGATGGATAAATGAATGAATGAATAGATGGATGGATGGATGGATGGATGAATGAACAGATGAGTGGACAGACAGATGAATGAATGAATGAATGAATGAATGAATGAATGAATGAATGAATAGATGGATAGATGAATGAATGAAGGATGGATGGATGGATGGATGGACGGACGGATGACGATGTCCATTTGTCGTATACATTACTAAGCTGAAGCCAAGCTGTGCGTATTCATCTCGCTCCCTCAAGTGCGTTGCAATAATCTGTCTGTCCACCAGAATGTGCTCTGAACGAACGTATTTGCTCAGTTTGATCTTTTTTGCTCTGTTTTCCAGTTGAATACGCTCTTTTAGGCGTATTTTTCTGAGCCGTGCTTAGCGTATCCAGCTGGAGTCCAGCTGAGCCCAGACTGTTCTATCAGTGTCTTTGTGTGTCCATTAAAATCTGTTAAAGAGCGTATTCTGCAAATACACTCCAAACCTAGACCTCATCACACATACGCTGAATACGCTCAATAGAAATTCAGCAGCACTTCAAGTCACCGACTCCAGATGACCCAGCCTCATTTAGGTACAGCGGAAACCCAAACACTACCAGGAAGTCTGTTACCAGGTAAATAAGTTCCTGGGAATCTGGTGGAAAAGGGGTTATACTGGATGACGATACCAGACCCGTGAACATTATCAGATTTCTTTGACAGATGTGGGTCATAATCTTAAGCCCGTGTATAGAAAGAAAAAGCAGTAAACACAGAAACTCACTTTTACAGTCGCCTCCACTCCAGCCTTGGCGACACTCCGTACAATACTTTCCATTGACGAAAAAGTCATCATTGGCTCTCCATGTCCCATTGTGGCAGGATTTACAATTCTCAAACAGACTGCAGCCTAGAAGAGTGGAAGGAAGGGTATAATTAACTCTTGGTGCTAAAAACTCTTTTTTTTATCTTTATTTCAAAGATTACAGTTAACAAAGAGCAAAGGTACAATCGACAAGGCCACAGGAACTTAGAACAATCTTAACATACAAAGTAAAAACTAATAAAATGTAAAGAGATTCTTAGACATTAGTTCTCTGTAAAAAGTTTTTCATATAGTTTGACAGTCTTTCACATTTGGGGGAGTCTAAAGCCAGTGTTTTTCAACCTTGGGGCCAGGACCCCACGTGGGGTCGCCTGGAATTCAAATGAGGTCACCTGAAATTTCTAGTAATTGTTAAAAAAAAAAAAAAACCCTACATAAAAAAAATATATGGTGAGTTGAGAGAGACAATCCATAAAAGACATGACAAACTGTGAAGCTGAAACTGAAGCACTGTGGTTCTGTTTATCTGTCAAATGTTCATTGTGGTCGGTTTAAAGGTGTGGGAGACTTTCATGACCAACTTCTCATCAAATCTGTCAAACCTCAGTCCTATCCTCAGTATCATGAATCTGTTCGTCTGTCTGTCATTCCTCACCTGAATCTCTTGCATCACGGTGAACAGTTTCTTAGTGTCATCCACCAGAAACAAACCATGTGTTTACAAACAGAGCCAGGAGGGAACTCAGGCATCTTTGGAATTTTGTCACGATGTGCATTGTGGGAAACAGAGGTTCACGCAGCCGCCTGACACCAGCAGCTGGAACAGACACGATGCGGAAACGGCAGGAGCTCCCTTCCCTCTATGCATATTCCTCCAGCCGTTTCCGCGTTTCAGCTGTTTCCACGTCATGATTGTTTCATCCATATAATATCATATGGTTGCGCTGCCGTGGCCGCACTCAGGTGGCTGCGCAAACCAACGTTATTATCGTTAATGAAAACTAAGGAAATGATGAAAACTAGAATTGTAAAAACATTTTCGTTAACTGAAATAAATACAAACTATAATTAAAAGAAAAAAACATAACTGACTGAAACTGTATTGTGCGTTTACAAAACTAACTAAAACGGATAAAAATTATGGATAAAATTCCCTTCGTTTTCGTCTTTGTCAATGTCGGATTGATACGAAAGCGATTTATTTCGCTCTAGCAATTTTAGCTAGCAGCACCATACGACATTTCACGGTCCGTCACTTGTGGTTCATAGTCGTCTTCTCGTCCCCACTCAGAGACTAAAGTTGGGAGAAAATAGCAGAGTCCTGTATGGGATTTTTTTTTTAATACGACAGTGAAGAAGATAAAAGATACAAAAAAACTATAAATTAATACTAAAACGAAACTAAAACTAAGCATTTAGAAAAAAATGAAAACTAATAAAAACAAGCAAACCTGCTTTAAAACAAATTAAAACTAACGGAATTAGAGAAAAAAAAAGTCAAAACTAAATAAAACTAAACTAAAATGAAAAACCCAAAACTATTAGAACCTCGGAGAACAGCTGTAGAATAACTGTCCACTGTGGCGATCACTATGCATGAAAGGGTTAACACCCAGCAGAAAAAAACCTACATCTGCTTTTTAGAAATTGAGGCAGTGAAGGAACGAGTGCGACGGTTCTCTGTGTGGTGGTGGAAGTGTACCTGGATGAATGATACAGGGGTCACACTGATCCAGAGCATTGCGACAACAGGGAACCGTGTAGCCCACCTTCGAACCTTTTGAGGGGCAGCGACACTGGATCAGCTGGTACTCACAACATGGACGACACATGACGCTCCACCGAGAACTTGGACAGTCGTCTGCAGGAGGAACTGTAGAAAAACAGAAGGACATGACCAGTGACGTGCAGTCAGAGGAGGCAGAGCCTCCCTTGTCAATCTTGAAAAGAAAAAAAAACTTGACTATAAAATATAATAAATGTTGATAGTTGTCAGCTGGTATGTCCTATAAACTCATTTTCAGTTCTAATCCAATATTGTTATTATTACTTTTTTTTTTGTCAAGTAGAATAGCAGAATTTCCGCATGCTCCGTTCAAATACAGGGAGGAGATGCATTGTGAGGCAGCGCTGTGCTGTGCCTCCTGGAGAACTGTCTCCTCCCCTCATGAACTCTGCTGGTACCCGATGAAAATATTGTGTGGCTGTCCCTCTGTATATCACAGTTCAAATGCTTTCAAACACTCTGATTCTATGCTCTATCCTTCCATAATCTGCATAACGTATGGAATGTATTTCTGTATTGTGTTTAGGCTCACAGATTAATCATGAAACCATAGTGAAAAAGTCACTAGGGGAGGCAAACAGTACCCCTACCTCATGATAGAAGGTCCTGTGAGTCCACAGATTCATGCGCTTATAATCTTCTTCGTTCTTTTTTATACACTTTAATTCACCAGGATCGGCGCATGGATTTCATGTACACATAAAGGTGAGACCATAAACTTTTTTTATTTTTAGTTTGAAATGGCTCTTTTTGAAGGTTTCCTGTTGACTTCCTGCCAGTCTACCTATGCTGACCTGATGCACAGCCCATATACCCAGGCCGTTCCTTTGGCTCACTCTCTCTATTCCAGTTTCTCAGGCCACCATATATTTGTAGATCTGGCTCTGAAAGAGTCAGTGCCTCCCCAGCCATGAACCCCACTGCACGTCACTGGACATGACTCCTCAAATGGAAAATAATAGAGGGTCTGCACATACGTCACTTCCCCCCCAGGCCACGCCCCTCTCAGTCAGACTGAGTGTCTTAAACAAAGGAACATGGGAAATCTGAATTTAAATGAAGGACAGTTGGACTGGACATGGATCTGTACGAGCTACCAAAGAACAAGTGGTCCATGAACACTGACATGAGGACACACATGGAGGATCCAGACCTGATCCAGGGGGGAGGGGGTCAGCGCTATTTGGACCTGAAACTAATATACATGGTTTCATCAGGACTGACAACCAGGGTCCAAAACTAGGGCCCAGAACCAGCTGATCCAAAGGCTCCAAAACTAGGGCCCAGAACCAGCTGATCCAAAGGCTCCAAAACTAGGGCCCAGAACCAGCTGATCCAAAGGCTCCAAAACTAGGGCCCAGAACCAGCTGATCCAAAGGCTCCAAAACTAGGGCCCAGAACCAGCTGATCCAAAGGCTCCAAAACTAGGGCCCAGAACCAGCTGATCCAAAGGCTCCAAAACTAGGACCAGAACCAGCTGATCCAAAGGGTCCAAAACTAGGGCCCAGAACCAGCTGATCCAAAGGCTCCAAAACTAGGGCCCAGAACCAGCTGATCCAAAGGCTCCAAAACTAGGGCCCAGAACCAGCTGATCCAAAGGTCATTTCCAGTCGAGCGTGGACTGACCCCAGTGAATATATGCATGATCTACTGGGACTGAGCAGATTTACTGAGTCTAGTTCAGATCTAGTCCTTTATCCAACACAGATACTACTGCTGTGGACCAGCAGGGCACCACTGCATTCTGGGAAATTAGCAGATTTACACCACCTGGTTTAAATTAACACATTATTCTGATAATATTATGGCTTTATTGTCGAAATATGACGACTTTAATCTCATAAACCAATGACATTTTCATTAAATTATGAGGTTTTTTTCTACGACTTTATTCTCATTGTGATTCTTTTTGTATTCAACTTTATTCTCATAAAATTACAGGTTTAATATCGATATTTTCTGACTTTATTCTGGTAGTGCCCAGTGGTTTTCTTTTCTTCTGTGGTCCTAATACTCCGTCGTAGCTTTATTCTCCAGTTCCTCCGTATTTGTAAAACTAGGTTGGCCTCAGTTTCAGTTAGTTTACTAATCATGTAGAAGCACAAGGTTCAGAGTCACAAACTGAAGACAAAAACAATGAAAGATCTGATCATGAAACCAAGAGCTGCACTAAGAAGGAACGTTAGCCAAAACAATAGGTCATTTCAGGTCTGACTGGACCCAAAAATACAGCAGAAATTAACACAGATCTAGGTTTGGTTTCCTGGATTTGTGGATCCATCTCCTTCTCTTTTCTTTGTCTTTGGGTGTCTGTAAACGATAGCTCCCACTGCTTTAAGAACCTGAAAATACAATCAATGAACAACAGCTCTGCCCCATTTTGGATTCAATATTGTTCTTCAGTTTAGACAGGATTGAAGCCAACGCTGTCACTCATCTGCCTCTGACTGACACTCAGTGGGCGGAACCGCCGTGACGTCACGTGCAGACCCTCTATAGGAGGCTGAAAGGACAATAATTGCTCACTAATGTCTCAGTTGGTCATTTCAACAGTCACCCTGTTTTTATTAACGTTAGCCTCATAGTATAATTGCCTGAAGTCATATTTGCTACCATATTGTATCTGCAAAAAATGTAGCAGCAGTGTTAGGAGAGTAAAGTTGATTTAGGAACGTAGGAACTTATGACTTAGGAAATTATGTTATGAGGCTAATGATAGGTGAAATAGTTTCAGACACACACAGTGTATTTTCAGTGGTGTTTTGAAATTGGGGTGTGGAGTAAAATCATAGCACCTAGCAACAAATTTAGCGACCATAATTTCCAGACTGTAATGCTGCGTTCCAGGCAACCCGTAACTCATGTTTTTCCAACCTTCTACTGGTAAAAACGCACTGGAATGGCAGTCAAACCTGTGACCTCCCACCTGTTTTACTTTGTACAATGTGTACAATTAATACTAGGATAACGACACACAATCAACTTATTTATTAGATCTCAGGTGAACATGCTACAGCGACAGCAGAAATCCTTCAATGACACACCCCTTCTTACTCTGTGCACGTGATATAAAACAATACACTACATATCCAATAGGTGGCAGTAGAATATTGTGTCACTTCTTAAACTTAGATATTCTGTATAGAATATTACACCACCATTTTGTGCTCAAATGAAAAATGGAAAAAACGGATAACGACCATTTCATCTGATTTTGCTATTTTCAATATAGTTCAGTTGTCTGACCCAGAAGAAGTCGTTACAAGGGAAGAAAATAAACAGACGGAATCATGGCCGGACTGGAGGAATATTTTGCTATAATTAAGCAGCTGTTTGATACGTACGGAAGCGTACTGCATTCACACAAATATTAATTCGGCTCTGTTTTTCTGAATTAATTCAGAAAAACAGCCGAATTTAAATTTTTTCACAAAACAGTATCTTGTTAATTTAGAAAATTCTGTTTTTTTTTTCATTTTTTTCTCTAGTAATGACTACTTCCAGGTCAGACAACTTGACTATATTGAAAATAGCAAAATCCGATGAAACGGTCGTTATTCATTTTTTCCATTTTTCATTTGAGCACAAAATCGGGAAATGGAAAAACAAACCATTATCCATTTTTCACATTGTGGTTTTGAAAATTAAAAACAAAAAAAAGAGTGTTGTTTCTGTTTTTTGATTTTTGGTTTTAAATTGAAAAACAAATGAACAAATGATATATGGATTCAACCTGTAACTGGTGTTTTTCCATCCTTCTACTGGTGAAAATGCACTGGAATGTCAGTCAAACCTGGGACTTCCACCTTTGAACTTGTACTAGATCCATGTTCTCCCAGTTCTGAGTTCTAGTTTGTTAAAATGTGAGAACAGATTAGCAGTATTTAAGAAAAGTGTTTTATAGTTTTCACACAGTATGTCAGTAAATGATCATCAGGCTGCCTTTGTAAATATGAATCTGTTCTTAATTGCTTCCCTGGGTACACAAAGGTTTAATAAAAATAAAAAATGCATGGTGTCCAGCTGAGTGGACATTTTTATAACCCCATGAAAAATAGGTTCATTAAAAAAAAAATTTTAATCACATTGTTTTTTTCATGTCCACAGAGGAAAAAAAATCTTGATTAAGGTTCTCATTATTCATGCATGAAAGGGTTAATGTGAGGCCTAATTGTGTATTTCCTTGGCGTACCCCTGTGCATAAAATTGGACCGACATGCAGCACCTTTCTTAGGAAAAGAGTCAGCATGAACTGAAACAGCAGGAGAAGTGAGTCATCATCGTGAAATAACTCCACAGTTAGTCAGTCAGTCAGTTTTGGCTGTTTTTCTGCTAAAAGTTAGAACAAACCGAAGGAAAGTAGATACTGGGGATAGAAAACACCAAGTTTCTCTCCACAGGAGTATACAGTAACAACAGTAATCACAGCTCCTGTCAGCGGGTGTGTTGTACTTACCATATGGCCATGATTCTACACACAAACAAGTAACTAGAAGGAGGTAGTGGATTCTGCAGTCCAGGAGAGCTGGCACAAACGTTTGCCTTGTCAGGAAAATGAGCATGTTTGCATCTGAGCTCCCACTTTTAACTTCCAACAAAGCAGCACCTACAGACGTTCCAACACGCTCACCGTGTGACGTAGCAGTGGATGAAGAAGTCTCATTTTAGTGCCTCTGGATGAGATCTTTAACCCTTTCATTCTATAATGTTTTCATTGGTTCAAAGCTGCACATGCTCAGTAAAATGTTCATGTTGCACTAGTGCTAGCTCTACTACCGGCTCCCCTGTCTCTGCTCTAGTTGTGAATCCAGAATGAGTGCACAGCTGAAGAGTAACAAGGGAAAAATCCTTATTGGCAAAGGAAGTGGAAAGTGTATTTGAGGGAAATAAAGGCATGCTAATGAGGAAAACAGCGAAGAATGATGAAGGAAGTCCAGGGAAAAAAACTAAGTCAGAGAAAGATTCAAGCAAAGTTTAAGCAGCTGAGTCTCTGAAGATCTAACTTAGATATTCAGATAGGTTTTTTTTTGTTTTTTTTTTACTTCAAAGGTTTTGTGTATATTCTGGAACTGCTGGCGTGTGCTGTCTGTAACTCATTAACCCAGATGTTTCATCGGATGCCAGCTGACACACTGGACATGACAATTTCACCACATCCTGGAAGACACATAACAGATGTCCTCTGGAACGACCCCTTTATGAGCTCAGTCTCCATAGATTTGCCTGAAGGAATGGGGCTGACAGACTCGTCACAGCCTATTTCATGTACGTCTCTTTTCCATTACCTAAGCCACTGGCCACGAGTTTCCATGTTTTGATACCTGTTCTCTCCATAACAACAATCTGGAAGCAGACTGCAGTTGTTTGCCCGTTTATAAAGATCATAATCTGAAATACTACAATATACCGGCTTAAAATGAAGCTTATTCAACAGTTCAACTGCATATAAAAATTCTATCAAAATGTTATTAATCTCAGAGAAAAATGATTGGGTGTTACAGTCGCTCCATCATGTATAATAATAATAATAATAATAAAAATAATAATAATAATAATGGATCGGATTTATATAGCGCCTTTCTAGACACCCAAAGCGCTTTACATTATTAACCCATTATTCATTCACTCTCACATCCTCCCTCTGGTGGTGGTAAACTACATCTGTATCCACAGCTGTCCTGGGGCAGACTGACAGAAGCATGGCTGCCAATTTGCGCCTACGGCCCCTCCCACCACCACCAAACATTCATACACTAGTGTGAGTGGCGCTGGAGGCAGGGAGGGGAAATGTCTTGCCCAAGGACACAACGGACTGACTAGGACAGAGCGGGATTCGAACCGCCAACCCTTCGGTTATTGGACGACCTGCTGTACCACCTGAGCCACAGCCGCCCCTATATAACAAGTGTTCAGAGAACGCAAACCTCCGCCAAGCACCCCGAACGGTGTGTATGAAGAATTTGCTCGATTAAATTATTAATTGTCGGTTAATTGCCCTTTTCCGCCCGACCACACCTGTCCGAAGGCTGCCGGTTTGTTGCGATGCCGTGGCTGGGATAGGCGGTCATTGAACCGGATCATGGCGTTGATGAGTTAGAATGTCTGTATGGACATGGAGGACCAAACACAGACTGTCTGTTTATGAGAGCGGTGCACCCCCGAATAAATACAGGCACAAATGTGGGGTCGGTATCGGAGCGTTTTCCTGGAGGTTGGTCTAGTCTACAGTCAGTGAAAAGTTTCACTGTCACTTCTGCAGGGGCACGGACCGCACCGTACCCCCATAGTATTAGAAAGAGGACGGAAAGTGACACATGCACACATCCCCCGGCCGTACTGCGCGCATGCGAGTACTACTCCCCCCCAACGAAACACGCGTGTACCCCCCCATTACACACCACCACAGGAAACACTGACTGTATCCAATGGTTCAATAAATCAATCATTCAGGAATATGACATGCTTTTTTCATGAAGTGTATAATCAATATCTAGCTTTTATTCTTATAGACCGTCTTGAAAAAGAAATTCAGGTTCTCAGGAAAATCGCCGCTTATCAATTAATCGTTAATCAATCGATAAGGGCAACCAACTAACGATTAATGAATTAATCGATAATCTGCATCCCTAATGCCCAACAAACCGGCTAAATATGGAATCAAAATGTGAGTGGCCCACGATACCCAGTCCAGCGACACTTGGAAGATACAAGTCTACACCGGGCAGTCAGCTAGCAACGGAGGAGAAAGAGGAGGAGAAGGATCCCCGGAGAAAGACCAGGGCTGAGGGGCCGCAACATCACGTGACAATTTCTTCACCTCTTACGAACTCGCTCAGCAGCTCCTCTGGAGAAAGGTTACCCTCGTCGGCACGGTCCAAAAAAACAAAGCGGAGCTCCTGCCCGCACTGCTGTCCTCGAAGGACAGAGAGGTCTAGTCCTCAAAGTTTGCCTTCACGTCTCTGGTTTCCTATGTCCCCAAAAAAACACAAAAACAAAAACTCAGCGCTAGTCACAACAAGGCTGACATCAGCGACTGCTGGGACAGGAGGCCGGCCATCATCCTGGATTACAACAGTAATAAAGGAGGAGGGACAACCTGGATAAGCTGATCACCATGTGTAGCACCAGGAGGATGACCGTCCATTGGCCCCTGGCCATCTTCCACTACATCATCAGCGTGTCCGCCTACAATGCCTTTCTGATATCACGAGAGGTCAACCCTACCTAGATGTCCAACAAGCGCAACAAGAGGAGGGTGTTCCTGGAGCAGCTGGGGGGGGGGGGGGCGCTGGTGACTCCACTCATGGAAAGAAGGGAGCGTCTTCCCCACGCTGAAGCATCCACGGCTATCGTTCGAACCGTGCATAGGGCTGCTGCTACTACTAAAACTACAACTACTACATCCCACAAATGTCTCCTGGCGAACAACAACTACACAACAATGGCTGAGGCTGAAACTGAAGCCACAACTGTCACCGAACTGAAGAGGAAGAGATGTCAAATATGTCAGTCGATAAAAGACTGGAAAAACCCATTTGTTCATATACTGCCCTGCCTGTGCTAATTGGGCTTTTAGTGACAATAATAATAATAATAATAATAATAATAATGGATTGGATTGATATAGCGCTTTTCTAGACACCCAAAGTGCTTTACATTATTGACTCATTAATCATTTACTCTCACATTCACACTCTGGTGGTGGTAAACTACATTTGTAGCCACAGCTGCCCTGGGGCAGACTGACAGAATGGCTAAATGGAGGGGGGGTGTTAATGGTATGATTTTTTTTTTATTTAATCTAATACGCTGCAGAAACAGACTACAGGTCAGTAACAGACAAAGTGACTCGCATCCATACCAACGTACTGGGAGATTGGGATTGTGTGTGTATTTCCTCATTACATCCATAAGATGGAGCCAGAGATACAGTTTCCATCTTAGTGTGTTGCCACATGATTACAGAAGTAAAGATTCAGAGCTTTTAATTTCACTAAAAATGTGCAGGGGTGGGGGTGGTGTACATAATATGAGATGAGAGCAGCAGGAGGGTTAAAACACACTATTAAGACACAAAATTAGTGCAGAAATTTGTACAATATGTACCACACAATATATCAATATAATTACTAGAAATACACATAATACATAACAAGAAATATACATAATAAATGTGCAAAAACATAGTTTTGTATTGTCAAGTTATGCAGTTTTTACAGTGTTCAGCTACTGCCCAGACTTGAAAAAGGCCTGGCACCATGAAAGATGAACGGCTCAACTCCTCTTCCTTTTACTTTTTTATTATGCAGAATAATAGGTTAAAAATAGTGCTGGGCAGTGATTACATTTTTTTAATTGCAATTAATCGTGTGGATTTATGCGATTAATCACGATTAATCGCATAGTTATGGGGGGGGTTGCCGGCATCAGCAGCGTGTATTTCCTTTCAGTGATATTTCAGACTGCAGTACTCCACTGATAAAAATAATTGCACGTCAGTTCTTCCAAACACCTGTGTCCTTCTCCCCCCCACCATCTGAAGACATTTCAAATGAAAATGTCCATGGAACACACAGCTACTGTTACACATGTTTATGTCCACTCATGTTTATTTACACTTGTGAGTGATTGACAGGAGTCTTAGTCCCACTAATCAGTACTAATACTAATAAGCCCAATAATATGTGATGTTCAGTTGTTCAAAGTAAACAAAGGGGGCCCTCTAGTGGTGGGAATAAGTGTCACTAACGTATGTTTTGTCCTTGCGGTGTTCCCGTAGTTAGTTCAGACATAAGAAGGAACTAACAGACACGTTTCTTTCACTCTGTTTGTATGGCCCCAAAAACGTTTGTCTGAGTATTTTCTGTTCAGTTGTTGCCAGAATGAATAGTATCAAATATCTCTGATGTGAACCTTTGTTTCTGGATAAAAAGATGTTGTAAATCTTAAATTAATCTGTAAATGCTAATCGTTAGCGTGTCTATGGATTTTCCCTTTCGAGTTAGCATCGAGCTAGCGTTCTTTTCCCCATTCATTTAAATGTATAATGCCATGTAAATGTACTAAGGCAGTGAACAGAATATACAAATATCACAAATCATCAAATTATTTTTAAACAGAACAATGTCACATGCTTTCAAATTGTTTTTAGACATTTCAAAGTCCTTCATTAAACAAATATTTTAACTTTAACTCAGCTTTTTGAAGTAACATGTTATTCACATGGTCTCATTTTAACTTAACATTTTCAAGTACTTCTACTCAAACATTTTAACTTAAAGTTTTTAACCCTTTCATACATGAATTATGAGAACCTTAGTCAATATTTTTTCTTAAGTGATTTTATTCCTCTTTAGGCATGAAAAAAGCAATGCAATTGAATTTTTTTTCTTATGAACCTCTTTTTCACGGAGTTACAAAAATGTCCACTCAGCTGGACACCATGTGTTTAATTTTTGAGGCAAAGAAACATGTATTTAAAACTCATCATCAGAAAGTGATAAACTGTGTGAAAACTATCAAATAAAAACATTTTAATGCCGCTAATTTGATGTTTTCTCACATTTTATCCTACTCAAATACTAGTTATTGCTCATTTCATGAAGATAATATCCTCCTTAGACCCAGGAAATTGACAATTTTAGCTTTTTTACACTAACAAATTGTCTTGATTGGAAACTGCATAATGCAACAGTTTTTTCAGATACATTTTTAAAATCATTTTAATTTATTGATTGATTTTTTAATGGAATGTCCTTTGCAATGGACAGCATTTAAGTTAAACTGTCAAACTTTTGTCCCCTATAGAGGACAAAATGCACTGCTGGGTCTCAGGAGGATATGCCAAAAACAAAAACTTTTTGTTTCAGAAAACGGTTAATTACAGAATAATAACAATTAGCAATTGATTTACTCTAAAACATGTTAGTGCAGATCAGGTTTATCAAGAGCAGCAAAGTTACAATAATTGTATGAATGTCAGTGTATGGGATGATGCAGGAGTGTCCACTGTGTCGGCTGATATGGAACTAAAACAACAAAACCCATGAATATACAAGAGAACAGCTGGAGAAGAAGTGACCACTGGAGTGACCACTGTACATGAAAGGGTTAAAGTGCTCTATTATTCAAAGTATGTTAATATTAATTTAACTTTTTAAGGTGCAAAGCTGTCAAACACACAATCTTCATTAACATGATTTAAACAAAAATACTGCAGTTCACTCCAACCAGTATCCTTTCATGGATTGTTCCAGCTGAACAGTCTGTTGTTTCTCCTTCTGTGTCTGCAGCCAAATGGAAACTGTGTGACCTCTTTCTCCCAATCTGCAGCAGGTGTTTTCCGTTCAGCTCATCAGCTGGAGCCAGACCACAGAGGAAAGAAGGGCACTGCCTCTGTCCTCCTATAGAGGGTATGCACGTGACGTCACTGGTCATGTGATGATTGTTTACACTGCCATATTGGTAGGCACGCTATCTGGATCTAGAAAGTCAGAACTGTTGCTTTATCTGGTGTTTTTCTTTGGACTGGTGTTTGTGTGTTTTGTTATTTGTGAGTATGTCTGCTTGTGATAAAGGCATCACACATGAGTTTACATGTTTACGAACAACAGTGATGCACGCCCAACTGAGAGGTAAAAACACCAGTACCAGTGATAAAGATAGTTAAATAAAGATAATATCATTAAAGCTATCCGACCATTTGACCAGCAGTAGGTCAATAATTAAGTAAATATGCGAGACCATCCATAAAACAATGTCAAAAGTTCTGGCACTGCTTCAGGTACTTGTAATAATAATAATAATAATAATAATAATAATAATAATAATAATAATAATGGATTGGATTTCTATGGCGCTTTTCTAGACACCCAAAGCACTTTACATTATTGACCCATTATTCATTCACTCTCACATTGTACAAGAACTTGTGTAAGAACAACTTGTTTCTATCATCAGGATCAGCATAAAATACATAAACTGTATAAATATGTTATGAGACAAAAAAGTAACTGGTACAGTACATGTTTGGTATCACCTAGTTTTATGTCCTTGTGAAATTACCTAAAGCCTCCTGGCTGACCGGCTCTTATTTTCCTCATACTTTTAGAGTGTAATGTTAATCCAAGTAAACACTATAGAACATTTAACCTTACATGTTCATTAGTTTTTGAGGTATTGGAGCTTTTGGCTTTTGAACATAAGATCTGACTGTGAAAATAAGTGTGAAACTAAGTTCAATAACTCATTACTTTTGAACTAAACTGCAGAAAGATGGAAAGTGTGTGTTTGTGTGTGTGTGTGTGTGTGTGTATTAAGGCATCATAAAATTTTCTTTCTCTGAGCATCGTTCATCATTATAATAGTCCACAACAATACAATAACATGAGAAATAAATACTAGAATTTAAAAGAGCTGATGCATTTCAGGGGCCGTTTACACGGCTTAGGATTCAGTCGACTCCGGGAAGATTTCATGGCGGATTAGCCTTCTGTTAACATGGAAACGGTGCCTAGAGTGCCTGAATCCGGAAACTTTTGTTACCAGGGTCCAGGGTGGAATGTTATCGATACGCTCCGCATTTCAGCTCCGTGTTAAGGCGAATCAGAGCGTTCCGGGGTAAAATATGACGTCACCGCATGCGCACGCAGCCAAGAACCGCCAGTTAACCCACTGCAGGCCAGTTGGTGGCGGTAATGCGCCTCCAAGCTGGTTTGCCAGCCTCTATGACACAATAAAGCTGCAGAAAAAGAAGGAACAACCACAACAACAATGGCCGGTTTCAGAACAACATACGTGCTGCTAACTGTGCTCAGTTTGCTGTCGCTTCTCCACCAAAAGTTAGACTTACTGCGTCTACACTCTGACCAGCGGAGACGCATTTCTTATATTCGCCAATGCCTGAGTCAATCCCTAATGTACCATCGAAGGAGGACAGTTAGGAGATCGCCAGCTACTGGTCTGGCATGGCCACTACAGCGTATTCAGCCGTCCTCGTGGACTCATGTTAACGCAGATCGTTATCATAGTGGCTTCGTCTTAACGCGGAATGATTTTATAACGCAAAGGAGAAATCTTTGCGGAATTAGATCCTAGTGTTGCCGTGTAAACGTACCCTCAGTGTAGACATTTTCTTTCAATATATTAAATTATTTTACATATTTAATTTAATTCACCATATCAGTGTCTATGTATACTAACATGTTAGAGGCATTATTTATTAATGGTTTGTTATTTTGAGGTTTCTCATAAAACAAATGTACTAAAACAAGACCCTACTTTGACCATAAATGGACATATGGGCATCGCAGCTGTATATTACAAACGTATATTTAACATCTCTCTGGAAAAATAAAAATAAGGGTTTTTTTTTCTTAGTGAGGATGTGAAATGGTTAAAAAAGCGTGCGTCAGATGCAAGCAGATTTGAACTCACAGTAGGACGAACATGTGCTTCCAGACAGGACAGACGAGAGGACGCTTCTTCACATAAAGTGTCAGTGGTGATTAACTCTGCCATCAACTTTGTGGCAGTTTTGTCCACCATCAAAAAGAGAGAGAGCTTTTGATACGGGCAGCTTTGGAACTTACAATTCTAGTTAAGGATTTGGCCTTATTGAACCTGACCCCATCAGGCATGAGGGGTAGGACGAGTGGAGGATTATGCATTCAACTGAATGACACAGTTACACAACTTTGATCAGTGTCACGAGGCCAGATTCACTGTCAAAATGAGTTCCTGACATCAGAGACCAGTGGTTTTTGGTTCATGTAATTGCCCATGGTGATCTGTCAGTTATTTTTAGCCCCTGAAAATGTTCCATTCAGAGGTAGGAGTCATCCAACATGCACAGATCTTCACTTCCATTCTGTGTCATTATAGAAAAGAATGCAGTCGCCCACTGTGACAGCTGTGAGGGTCACTGCGTCACAGTGGGGACATGGTTCAGGCAGAAAACATGAAGTTGAGATATTTAACATACTAATATATATATATATATGAAATAACTGCAATTTCACCAATATTATGTCTAAGCTTACAGTTAACACAACTAAGAGATCATAGTGGATCTATAAATGTGCAAAACATTTAGTAATAGGCATGTCGATGGCCAAAAAACAAAACCTCCTATCTGCCGATTTTTAGATTTGGAGTTTTCACATTAAATTTAGTATACCTAGTATGTATTGTTAACACATAACATAGAAAGAGAGTCTGAGAACAGTGGAATATGCTTGGATATCTTTAACAAAGACCATACTATAATAAAACTAAACAGTTTTTTTGTTTCCTGAAAAAAGTGATTTTTTTCAGATAGGACGTATTGTATTCTGGCCATTGAATATTATTGTTAAAATTTCAGAGATTTTTCTTTAGAAGTTCCATGTTGTTCCTATTTGTTCAAGTTATTCAGATTTTATTGTGAAAAATGAAAATATTCTCATAGTGTAATTTTATTTTTTTCACATTAAACCAAGGAGAAACTTTGGAGTTGTCATATATTAGAAGTTATTATGTTATTATTTTACTTGACACCACTGAACTAAAATAACTCTGACACCCTCGATTTTTTATTGTTGCCAGAGGAATTTTTTGCACAGACTGATCTTTGGGGCTGGACTGGACTTTTGGGGGGGGGAGGGGATTTTGACCCGCAAACCATATGTTTGATACCCCTGATTTATTGTGTCCAGGCCTAATTATTTGTCCTTTGTGCTCCTGAAAACACTGTCTCTTGTGACAGATTGATTTCATTATGCTCCAGCCCTAATATTAGCTTCAGGAGCATTTAGAAGAGGTTCACATGTGCTCCGTTTGCATTTACAGCCAGATGCTTCACACCCAGGGCTTGATGAATGGGATTTAGTGGCCTGTGAGGAAATAGTGATTTTATGCTTGAAACAGACTCGACACAGTATTGACCTTTCAAGGTCCAAGTACGGCAGCAGTATGCGCAAACGTCTCACTTCAACGTCCCGCAAATCACACGGCCGCCAGCTTCATTAACTTCACTCATATAAAGGGAGTGTGGAGGACTAGAAGCACAAAATGAAATATTCAGGACTAATTTAGTACTAGTTACGGCTCCGAGTTCAACACCAACAGACTTAACATACCTGAGAAAATGATAGAAGACGGACTTCAGTATATACTATAAACGCCCCATGTGACACTTGGAGTTTTTAATAGCATTAGGTGTTGTCTTAAGGCATGGGCCTGACGAAAATAAGGGCCCCATGTGAATCTGTGTACGTTAACCCTTCAATGCACCTTGTATCATATATGATACATACTGACCAAAGGTGTATACAGGGTGGGGAAGCAAAATTTACAATGAACATTTAGTTGTTTTTTCTCAGCAGGCACTACGTCAATTGTTTTGAAACCAAACATGTATTGATGTCATAATCATACCTAACACTATTATCCATACCTTTTCAGAAACTTTTGCCCATATGAGTAATCAGGAAAGCAAACGTCAAAGAGTGTGTGATTTGCTGAATGCACTCGTCACACCGAAGGAGATTTCAAAAATAGTTGGAGTGTCCATAAAGACTGTTTATAATGGAAAGAAGAGAATGACTATCAGTGGCGGCTGCTCGTCTTTCAGACAGGGGAAGCTCATTGTCGGCTTACATCAAAACAAAACAAAAAAAAAGTCACGTTATTTAAACATAACTGGGGCGGTTTGCAGCCGAGTGTGAAGTGAGCGGGATGAGGATCAGCACCTCCAAATCCGAGGCCATGGTTCTCGACCGGAAAAAGGTGGTTTGTCCTCTCCGGGTCGGTGGGGAGTCTTTGCCCCAAGTGGAGGAGTTTAAGTATCTCAGGGTCTCTTTCATGAGTGAGGGAAGGATGGAGTGTGAGATTGACAGACGGATCGGTGCAGCATCTGCAGTGATGCAGTCGCTGTACCGGTTGGTTGTGGTAAAGAAGGAGCTGAGCCAAGAGGCCAAGCTCTGGATTTACCGGTCAATCTACGTTCCTACCCTCACCTATGGTCATGAGCTTTGGGTCATGACCGAAAGGACAAGATCCCAGATACAAGTGGTCGAAATGAGTTTCCTCCGCAGGGTGGCTGGGCGCACCCTTAGGGATAGGGTGAGGAGCTCAGTCACCAGGGAGGAGCTCGGAGTAGAGCCGCTGCTCCTCCGCGTCGAGAGGGGCCAGCTGAGGTGGCTCGGGCATCTGTTTCGGATGCCTCCTGGACGCCTCCCTGGGGAGGTGTTCCGGGCATGTCCCACCGGGAGGAGACCTCGGGGAAGACCCAGGACACGTTGGAGAGACTATGTCTCTCGGCTGGCCTGGGAACGCCTCGGGGTCCCCCCAGAAGAGCTGGAGGAGGTGTCTGGGGAGAGGGAAGTCTGGGCATCCCTGCTTAGACTGTTACCCCCGCGACCCGGCCCCGGATAAGCGGTGGATAATGGATGGATGGATATTTAAACATACATTCGGCCCTCCGTTTCTTTTTAAGAAAATGCTCAGTAACCTTATCGTACCAAGTACTGTAGGCATCTTTTCCAGGGACTGGACCGGTGTCCTCTCTGCTTAGATTGCCTTGGCCCAGTGTGTTGTGGGTGTAAGACTTCAGCCTTTTTAAACAAGAGATGCTCCTTTCACTCCGACCTAGCTGACAGTTTGATTGATTTAACTATCTACAAAACGATATTAAACTCGAACAAGAAATTATTAAGTAGAGCCCAGAAAGTTAGCACCAGAATTTTGAAATGAAAACGATATAAAATAGGGAGCCAGTGGAGTGAATCTAGTGATGTATCAGAAACTTCCTCTTCCACGCACTCCTTGTCCTGGCAATTAAAAAAGAATCATGCAATGGTGGTGATGCTAATTTAGTTGTTTTCACAATACTTGGTATTGTTGTTCTTTTGTTACTCTCTACTGCACTCTTTAATGTTTACCTTTTAGACTCTTCTATGTTACTTGCACTTTATGTTTACTTGCACTGTGGGGCCTTAGAGTTCAGTCATTTCGGTTTTCTCTGTATACAATGTACATGGCAGAACTGACAATAAAGATGACTTTGACTTGACTTTGACTAAAATCACTTACGGTGTGAGGTGTATGTCTGCGACTCTTATGAGACTTAAACGTTCCATAAACATTGGTTTGAAAACTACAGCCAACAAACATGCAAGAAATATTTTCATTTCTCCTAAGATGTGTGTTGATATGAACAAAGTACTCCCTTTCGTTAGCTAAATTCTTGCATGCACATAAGTGACAGCTGAAAGAAGTCAATTCTTTTTGAAAGTGACTAACCTGTGTGGAATGCATTTTACTTTGATGTACAATTAAAGCATTCCACGTCTTAAATGCGCATGGACATTTGGAATATGTACATGGGTGGTGTGTCCAAAATGTGGATGTTTGAGTTTTCACCAACAGAGCCCTCCATCCCCCAGACAGCAACCAACCCCAAAAATCCCAGCCTGTTGTACTATATGCAGTGTTTTCCTCATGTAGGACTCCTCTAAGATGATCAAGTTGGCTGTGGACATCCAACATGTTGGCATTAATATCAGGTACATAAGTACAGCACTGGTCTCCAATTAGGTGACAGACACCTCCCTTTTCGGCCAACAGGAGATCTAAGGCTGCCCTATTCTGTAAAGAGATTGTGCGGAGGGCCTTCATCTCACTCGTAAGAGTATCAAACCCTTGTTCAACTGAAGCAGTGAGATTTTCCAACTCAACAGAAAGTTCTTCTATATACCAAGCTAAACGGGCAGGGCCGTACAGGGGAATGATACTGATTGCAAACTTATGGTCTCCTGAAATCCGGTCCCGTTTAACACGGGTGTGAGGTGGTGACATGAATGGACTAATGGTCAATTTGGAAACAACAGGAATCAGATAAGAGAGATGACACGTACCTGCCCACCGTGCCGGGAGGTACAGATATGAGTGTTGACCACACGTCCACACCATATCTGTGGGACAGCCATACCCATAATCAGAAGGGGTGAGAGCTACGGTGGCATTATATGTGGTAGTAACATTAGTTTTAGCATCAACGTGTGTCAACGGGGATGGTGTACCTAGCAATGCAGTGATGTTATAGAGGACCAAAAATGGAGAAGGGGAGAATGTCCCTGTCGTAGGAAAGGTAAATTTATCAGTCCTATTTTCGCAATTTGCTAACCCGCAGGCTACCTTAAGAATAATATTCCACCCTGATGTGTGTCCCAGATGATACCGTGTGTGTTCTGTGACTGGGGAATGGAAGCACAGCTGTGGAATGAAAAAAGGATTAGAGAGATTTCTGAGCCTAAAAACAACATTTTTCTGTACCATAGAAGTATTAGTGTCTCTGGAAAAATTTCTTGGGTCTCTGAAGATCATGTTGGGTTTCCACCCCAGCCAGGGGTATATTGATGTGATGTTCGGCCAATCTCCCACTGTCCACTTTATCAGTGTCAATAAAGTGTGATTGATCGGGAGCGGATAAGGAACAAACAGAGTACCTTCGTGTGAGCTGTGTGGCATCAAACTGCACACATAGCATGACTGGTTAGTGACACGCCGTGTCAGATCACGTGTCACCCGCCACCACGTATTATCATTATATTCGTGGTGATCAATGATGTGGAGGTCACGTCCGTGACGTCTCCG